>NC_048588.1:33886264-33891264 GCF_013265735.2 Oncorhynchus mykiss
TTATGATATTAGAAAAGTATCAGATTATGATATTAGAAAAGTATCAGATTATGATATTAGAAAAGTATCAGATTATTATATTAAAAAGTATCAGATTATGATATTAGAAAGTATCAGATTATGATATTAGAGAGTATCAGATTATGATATTAGAAAAGTATCAGATTATGATATTAGAAAAGTATCAGATTATGATATTAGAAAGTATCAGATTATGATATTAGAAAAGTATCAGATTATGATATTAGAAAAGTATCAGATTATTATATTAGAAAGTATCAGATTATGATATTAGAAAAGTATCAGATTATGATATTAGAAAAGTATCAGATTATAATATTAGAAAAGTTTCAGATTATGATATTAGAAGTGTGTATACTTAAAGAGATTCTCCAGTACTTTTGCATCCTTTAATAGCCAGTAGTTCTGAAAGTAGCTCTGCGAGCCAAATGTGGTCCATGTAAACTGCGTACTACTTCACATATGTGCAGATAAGTGCCCCATTGCACAAATGTCCATTTTTTTTACACACCTACTCATTCAAAGGTTTTTCTTTATTTTTTTCCATTTTCAACATTGTAGATTAATAATGAGAGCGAGAGAAAGAGAGCAATGATTTACAGTAGTGAAATGAGCAGAAGGTTGTCTGTGTGTGTGAGAGAGAGGGAGGGAGGGAGACAGAGAGAGAGAGAGGGCGAGAGAGAGAGATAGAGAGATATACAGAGAGAGAGACATAAGGAGAGAGAGACAGAGAGAGAGAGACAGAGATAGAGAGAGGGAGACAGGGCGAGAGGGAGAGAGAGAGAGAGAGAGAGAGAGGTAGAGGGGGAGAGAGAGAGAGAGAGAGAGAGAGAGAGAGAGAGAGAGAGAGAGTGAGACAGAGGGAGCTGGAGAAAGAGAGATACTTGACCTGAGGTGGTCTACAGATTACATTGAGAGAGAGAGAGAGAGAGAGAGAGAGATAGAGAGAGAGCGAGGGAGACAGGGCGAGAGGGAGAGGGAGAGAGAGAGAGAGAGAGAGAGAGAGACAGAGAGACAGAGAGGGAGAGGGAGAGGGAGAAAGAGAGATACTTGACCTGAGGTGGTCTACAAATTACATTGAGAGAGAGAGAGAGAGAGAGGGAGAGAGAGGGAGAGGGGGAGAGAGAAAGAGAGATACTTGACCTGAGGTGGTCGGGGAGGGGGGGATAGAGACTAATGCGCATTTTTAATGAGAATGGGATGAAAGTGGTGGTCAGCACTGCCAGGATATTCATCACTCGGCTGGGTTTGAGTCATCTCATCAACTCAGACAAACACACACGCACACACACACACACACACACACACACACACACACACACACACACACACACACACACACACACACACACACAGAGAGATAAAGAGGTTGAGTAATCACATAAACCCAGACATGTTAGGGGAACAGAGAGAAAACACGCTGTAGAGATGAGATGAGATGAGAGGGGGACGGGGGACTGGTAGCTCTCTCTCTCTCTCTCTCTCTCTCTCTCTCTCTTTCTCTCTCTCTCTCTCTCTCCCTCTCTCTTTCACTCTCTCTCTCTATATATATCCCTCTGACTCTGTCCCTGTCTCTCCCTCTATCTCTCTCTCTCTCTCTCTCTCTCTCTCTCTCTCTCTCCCTCTCTCTCTCAATGTAATCTGTAGACCACCTCAGGTCAAGTATCTCTCTCTCTCTCTCTCTCTCTCTCTCTCTCTCTCTCTCTCTCTCTCTCTCTCTCTCTCTCTCTCTCTCTCTCTCTCTCCCCCTCTCTCTCTGAATGTAATCTGTAGACCACATCAGGTCAATAATCTCATTCTCTCTCAATTCAATTCAAATGGCTCTATTGGGGTGATAAACATGTTTACATTGCCAGAGCAAGTGAAATAAATAATAAATAAAAGTAAATAAATAAATAAAAATTAACAGTAACCATTACACATACAGACGTTTCAAAACAATAAAGACATTACAAATGTCATATTATGTCTATATACAGTGTTGTAATGATCTACAAGTAGTTACAGTACAAAAGGAAAATTAAATAAACATAAATATGGGTTGTATTTACAATGGTGTTTGTTCTTCACTGGTTGCCCTTTTCTCGTGGCAACAGGTCACAAATCTTGCTGCTGTGATGGCACACTGTGGTACTTCACCCAATAGATATGGGAGTTTATCAAAATTGGATTTGTTTTCGAATTCTTTGTGGATCTGTGTAATCTGAGGGAAATGTGTGTCTCTAATATGGTCATACATTTGGCAGGAGGTTAGGAAGCGGAGCTCAGTTTCCACCTCATTTTGTGGGCAGTGTGCACATAGCCTGTCTTCTCTTGAGAGCCATGTCTGCCTACGGTGGCCTTTCTCAATAGCAAGGCTATGATCACTGAGTCTGTACATAGTCAAAGCTTTCCTTAAGTTTGGGTCAGTCACAGTGGTCAGGTATTCTGCCACCGTACAATCTCTGTTTAGGGCCAAATAGCATTCTAGTTTGCTCTGTTTTTTTGTTAATTCTTTCCAATGTGTCAAGTAATTATATTTTTGTTTTCTCATGATGTGGTTGGGTCTAATTGTGCTGTTGTCCTGGGGCTCTGTGGGGTCTGTTTGTGTTTGTAAACAGAGCCCCAGGACCAGCTTGCTTAGGGGACTTCTCCAGGTTCATCTCTCTGTAGGTGATGGCTTTGTTATGGAAGGTTTGGGAATCGCTTCCTTATAGGTGGTTACAGAATTGAATGGCTCTTTTCTGGATTTTGGTAATTAGTGGGTATCGGCCTAATTCTGCTCTGCATGCATTATTTGGTGTTCTACGTTGTACACTGAGGATATTTTTTCAGGATTTTGCATGCAGAGTCTGAATTTGATGTTTGTCCCATTTTGTGAATTCTTGGTTGGTGAGCGGACCCCAGACCTCACAACCATAAAGGGCAATGGGCTCTATAACTGATTTAAGTACATTTAACCAGATCCTAATTGGTATGTCTAATTTTATGTTCCTTTTGATGATGTAGAAGGCCCTTCTTGCCTTGTCTCTCAGATCGTTCACAGATTCTGTGGAAGTCACCTTTGTCTCTCTCTCTCTGTCTCTCTGTCTCTCTCTCTCTCTCTCTCTCTCTCTCTCTCTCTAACCCCCCTCTGTCTCCCCTCTGTCTCCCTTCTGTCTAGCTATCCTAATGATATTTCAGTCTGTTTAAAGCAGTTTGGCTGTCTCTTGTTAATGTGTTAATCCTGCCGGTAATGCTAATCAGGTAGAACACAAAGCCTTAGACCACACAGACACTACTGACTCTCCTCTCACATTACATCATCGAATTATCAAAATGATCTGGCCGGTTTACTGCTTCTGCAAGCACAATGGCGTTTGACAACTTCTCCGTCATTTACTGCTAATTTGTAGTTCCTGAATACAGTGTGTCACTCCCGCTGTCTCCTGCTGCTGTTGCCAAGTGCAATACAGTGTGTCAGTGATCCACATACGGACAGACCTTTGAGATCCATATCAGGACTTTGGGTTCCAACTCTGCTCCCAAATGTTCCCCTGCTCCTGTCTACATCTTTCTCCGACTTCAGAGGGGTCTGGAATTGTGAGATTGTGTGTGTGTGTGAGTGTGAGTGTGTGTGTGTGTGTGTGTGTGTGTGTGTATGTCTGTGTGTGTGCATGTGTGTTTGTGTGTTAGACCTCCCGGAGTGTCAGAGCGTGCATTGTGTGTTAGACCTCCCGGAGTGTCAGAGCGTGCAAACTCACCCCCCACCCCCCCCAGTCGGGGTGGATTAGAGAGAGGCACGATGGGTAAATCTGGGAGCACTCTCTCACGCCAGCCAGCTTTATTAGACAGACAGTACGTGTGTGTCTGTGTGTGTGTGTGTGTGTGTGTGTGTGTGTGTGTGTGTGTGTGTGTGTGTGTGTGTGTGTGAGAAGGCCCTCCATACGTCTCCACATCTTGAACTGTACATGTAGTCTCAGGTATGCGATTGATTGAGGGCCATTGAAAACAGGACAATGATGAAGAGTAGACCGCAGTAGACAGCTGTCCAGTTTCTCCACCTATAGGCCCATTGACGTAGCCATTTCCTGCAGTAAAATGACCTAGTGGCCTCATGGGTGGTAAGTTCTTCCTATTTTTCATAATTTCATATTTAACAAACATTAGATTTTTTTTTTTTAACTCGCTGATAAATCCAGTGTTTCTATGTCAAACGGTTTTTGCTACATTTCAGTCTTCTGTGATTTCTGACATGGTTCAGGTGTCTTCTTCTTTTAAACCCGTAACCAACGTGTGTGAGGTGAATACGTTTGTTTCAAAGTAGATTTGTTTAAGACTACCCAGAAGCAGTCTGTATGACCCACAGCAGGTAAAAGGTTAATAAATAAACAAACACTCTGAAATGTCAGTGAACTTTCAGTCGTATCACGAACCCCCTGACGTGTCTCCTGTCAAACCGAGACAACTGCTCTCGTGAAAAATCTGACATGTGAATTCATGGGACGGTTCAGAAACGGAAATAATAGCGTCAGAATTTATATCAGTTGAGGGATAATGTAACAGTTTCCACTAATACACAGTAGGTAAGAGAGCAGAAGGTCTAGGAATACTGTACCAACAGAACAGCTCTTCTTAGTCACAACACAACAGTGACAGGTGCAGACCTACTGAAATGGATCCTATTGAATACCCTTAGATTATTTAAGTAACACCAGAGCGATATATTTATGGTTTTATGGCTACACTTGTTCCTGTAAATATCTGACTCTGGGTGAGACTGTTTAAAGGACAAGAAGGACCCACACGCTATTATAGCTCCTAATTCACCGTTATTACCGTTATTATCACCGCTATTATCACCGTTATCGCCGTTATTACCGTTATCACCGTTATCACCGCTATCACCATTATTACCGTTATTATCACCGTTATTACCGTTATCACCGTTATCACCGTTATTACCGTTATTATCACCGTTATCACCGTTATCACCGTTATCACCGTTATTACCGTTATTA
>NC_048588.1:33896264-33941264 GCF_013265735.2 Oncorhynchus mykiss
TCAGCAGACAAGATTTGCTTAGAATTCAGTGGAATTATTTTATATTATTTATAGTATGAAGAATACAATTGAACATAGCTGAATAACACACACACACACACACACACACACACACACACACACACACACACACACACACACACACACACACACACACACACACACACGCAATAGATATTATAGGCCTAGTGGAATGTATTAGGTTGTAAGCCTAGTGGAATATATTAGGTTGTAAGCCTAGTGGAATATATTAGATTATAGGCCTAGTGGAATGTATTAGACTATAGGCCTAGTGGAATGTATTAGATTATAGGCTTAGTGGAATGTATTAGATTATAGACCTAGTGGAATGTATTCGATTATAGGCCTAGTGGAATGTATTAGACTATAGGCCTAGTGGAATGTATTAGACTATAGGCCTAGGGGAATGTATTAGGTTCTAAGCCTAGGGGAATGTATTAGGTTCTAAGCCTAGGGGAATGTATTAGGTTGTAAGCCTAGGGGAATGTATTAGGTTGTACGCCTAGGGGAATGTATTAGATTATAGGCCTAGTGGAATGTATTAGGTTGTAAGCCTAGGGGAATGTATTAGGTTGTAAGCCTAGGGGAATGTATTAGGTTGTAAGCCTAGGGGAATGTATTAGGTTGTAAGCCTAGGGGAATGTATTAGGTTGTAAGCCTAGGGGAATGTATTAGGTTGTAAGCCTAGGGGAATGTATTAGGTTCTAAGCCTAGGGGAATGTATTAGGTTCTAAGCCTAGGGGAATGTATTAGGTTCTAAGCCTAGGGGAATGTATTAGGTTCTAAGCCTAGGGGAATGTATTAGGTTGTAAGCCTAGGGGAATGTATTAGGTTCTAAGCCTAGGGGAATGTATTAGGTTGTAAGACTAGGGGAATGTATTAGGTTGTAAGCCTAGGGGAATGTATTAGGTTGTAAGCCTAGGGGAATGTATTAGGTTGTAAGCCTAGTGGAATGTATTAGGTTGTAAGCCTAGGGGAATGTATTAGGTTGTAAGACTAGGGGAATGTTTGAACGTAAGAAATGGAAGTTGTAGAAGCCAATTATTGTTGTTATACGCTTTATTCTTATCATATTTTGCAATTCCAATTTTCAATATAACTTGCACTTTGTTTTCAGGCTTGAGTGAGAAGAGGTATTTCCCTCAATAAAGTGATTATTTATTTATTAATATGATATTACTTGTGTATTTCTTTCACTATCATATGTAAGACTAAATTAGATTTGTAATATGTTTTGGTGCATATCTGTGTTTAATATCCAATCCAGATAAGAAAGTGTCTGATAACAGAACATTCCATAGAATTCACAAAAAATACCACCGTTCACCAAAACGTCTACAACTCATTCACAGTAAAATGTATTACATTCTGATTTCAGATGTTCAAACCTCACAAAATAAGGAAGATTCCACATGCTCTAAGTTATTCTCTGTCTTCAGTAGGAAGTTGCGGAAATGGCGTTTGTTTACGGTGTGACGACCCTCCCACTCCATCTGCCGTATTCTCTCTCTCTGCTCTTGTTTTCCTTATTAGGATGTCGGTGGGCGGAGCCGAGAGGGTCGTCAGCGACATGGGACACACCTGAGCCCAGGTGTGTCCCAGGATAAATACACCTCTTCCCCGATCAGTGAGGAGACACACTGATATATTTTGGTTGTGGCATTTTTGTGGCCGTTTTGTTTGTTTGTTTTGGCACCTTTCATTCAACACCCATCATTATCACATTTATACACGCAACCACTCACTTACACTAATGATTACTGACTACACACACACCATTGTTAATTGTATTTAGTTTACCTCAGTTAATAAATATATTTTGTTATTCCTTATCTCCACGTTGTCTCCCTTTTTGTTACGGACAGAGGAAACGGTTGGTTTTTGTGTAACATACACATTTTCACAAGTGTTTTTTTCCGAACTGATTACCGTTTGATGGCTGTGGTGTTATTGTACTGTATGTCATGGAAATTTGAGAGGTTTGTTTCTCAGCTTTCAAAATATGTATAATGGTTTGAAACCAGCAAATTGTTGTCATTAATGCACACAGAGTTCACGGTCTTTCAGTTTTGGGGAATCCTGCCAGTGATGTAACAATGCCAATATGGCGATTTACAGGTACAGTGAGCTGGTGCCTAGTGTTTCCATTCCCTTTACGTAACCTACTATCCTATGTAACCATACCAAAACATAACATATCGTACTAATTTCAATGTCCCGGATTTAGGTGTACTATGTTACATCTAGTCAATGAGTCCAGGCTCAGTTGCCCTGCTGGTTGTCAACATTCTTATCCCCTTGCTTGTTAGCTAGCCAACTCGGGCTAACACAGTCATGTCAACATTCTTATCCCCTTGCTTGTTAGCTAGCCAACTCGGGCTAACACAGTCATGTCAACATTCTTATCCCCTTGCTTGTTAGCAAGCCAACTCGGGCTAACACAGTCATGTCAACATTCTTATCCCCTTGCTTGTTAGCTAGCCAACTCGGGCTAACACAGTCATGTCAACATTCTTATCCCCTTGCTTGTTAGCTAGCCAACTCGGGCTAACACAGTCATGTCAAACATTCTTATCCCCTTGCTTGTTAGCTAGCCAACTCGGGCTAACACAGTCATGTCAAACATTCTTATCCCCTTGCTTGTTAGCTAGCCAACTCGGGCTAACACAGTCATGTCAACATTCTTATCCCCTTGCTTGTTAGCTAGCCAACTCGGGCTAACACAGTCATGTCAACATTCTTATCCCCTTGCTTGTTAGCTAGCCAACTCGGGCTAACACAGTCATGTCAACATTCTTATCCCCTTGCTTGTTAGCTAGCCAACTCGGGCTAACACAGTCATGTCAACATTCTTATCCCCTTGCTTGTTAGCTAGCCAACTCGGGCTAACACAGTCATGTCAAACATTCTTATCCCCTTGCTTGTTAGCTAGCCAACTCGGGCTAACACAGTCATGTCAACATTCTTATCCCCTTGCTTGTTAGCTAGCGAACTCGGGCTAACACAGTCATGTCAACATTCTTATCCCCTTGCTTGTTAGCTAGCCAACTCAGGCTAACACAGTCATGTCAAACAGTGCTTCATGAATAACAGGAAAGTAGCTTGTCTGCATTTGCATTTGTTTAACGTGTTTTCTACTGACATTTATTTGGAAATGCGATTTTGCCTGGCATAGAACATTGCTCTATGTTCATGGTCTTTCAGTTTTGGGAAACAATGTTGTTCAGAGGAGCTAGCCAACTACACATCTAACACAATCACTTCAAACTGAAACTGGGAAGATGGCAAACTACCTGCATTTCATTTTTAGTTTGACCTGTTTTTCTATTTACATTATTTTGTATGTATCCATAAAAAATATGCTGATTCGTGATTTCGAATGGCTGCCTGTATGTCTTGTCCCGACTCCCGACATGCTAATTACTATGGGACAAGTGGAGATCTAATTTCAATATTGAAACAACGATGCACATGTCAAAGAGACAGACATCTCCGCTGTTGAAAACCAAGTCCAATAGAAGGGAGAGTGGAGATCAAGTTTATAAATTGCCTGGCTGGGTTGATGAGACGATGCGATGGAACAGTAAATAAGCGTTTCAACGTCACAGCCTTGTGGAATAGACACGGGCTGGAACAAGGATTTAAGTAATCGGTATCCGGGATTAAACCCACCCGTTGTATAAATCAAAACACACACATTTAACCCCCTTGCTCTAACCCTCCCTGCCGGCTTCTCAGCCTAATTCTCTCACTGGCGGCACGATCAGTTAATGTGTGCGTGTGTGTGTGTTGGGGCGTGGGGCCTGTCTAGCCCAGTGACCTTGCAGCCACACGCGATGAAGGGAGAGGGCTTTGCATGCCTGAGAAGAAAGCAGAGAGAGAGCATTCCTTCACCCCTCCTCAGCCCCCAGGATTGGGCAGGAAGCAGCTAACTTCCTATTCTACAAATTTAATTTTGTCATGAGGCTGAGAGAAAATGAGCAGTGTTATAGCCAATCTCATGCTATTCTACACATTTCATTTTGTCATGAGGCTGAGAGAAAATGGGCAGTTTTATAGCTAATCTCATGCTATTCTACACATTTTGTCATGAGGTTGAAGTGTTCGTATCCTATCTGGGTAGGTAGATGTGACCTTAGAGACCTTATTACATTTCTAGAGGGGCTTTGTCATAATGGGGTGAAATTGGCAGCCTATTGGTTAACGAGAAATCCAAACCAGTCTAATTGGAATGAATTGGCAATAGACGAATAATCCTGATTTTAGTTATGCAGGAAAATAAAACAAATGCATGTGATGTATCAGCAATTGTGTAATGTAATTATTGTTAACCTAAAATGTGATTATATTATCATAAATACAGTTAATAAGGGTTTCATGCCATTTTTCTGTATAAATAGCCTTTAAAATATATCTAAGCAGTTTTTGTTTTCTTGGAAAGCTGAGAGTGATATTATATGATACAATATCAGTACTTGTTGCATTTACAACTCGTCTAAGTCCTATCATCAACTGATGTCAGTCAGTGTATTTGCTACCAGACAAATTAAACAACTTCTTTGTGCGCTTTGAAGACAATACAGTGCCACCGACATGGCCCGCCACCAAAGACTGTGGGCTCTCCTTCTCCTTCTGCACAGACCAGCTAGCTGGTGTGTTTACAGACATATTCAATCAATCCCTATCCCAGTCTTTTGTTCCCATATGCTTCAAGATGGCCACCATTGTTCCTGTTCCCAAGAAAGCTAAGGTAACTGAACTAAATGACTATCGGGCCGCAGCACTTACTTCTGTCATCATGACGTGTTTTGAGACACTAGTCAAGGATCATATCACCTCTATCCTACCTGTACTCTAGACCGACTTTAATTTGCTTACTGCCCCAATAGGTACACAAACGATACAATCGCCATCACACTGCACACTGCCCTATCCCATCTGGACAAGAGGAATACCTATGTAAGAATGCTGTTCATTGACTACAGCTCAGCATTCAACACCATAGTACCCTCCAAACTCCTAATTAAGCTTGAGACACTCGGTCTTGACCCCGCCCTGTGCAACTGGGTCCTGGACTTCCTGATGGGCGGTGGTGAAGGTAGGAAACAACATCTCCACTCCACTGATCCTCAACACTGGGGCCCCACAAGTGTGCATTCTCAGCCCCCTCCTGTACTCCCTGTTCACCCATGACTGCATGGCCATGCACGCCTCCAACTCAATCATCAAGTTTGCAGACACTACAGTGGTAGGCTTGAGTACCAACAGCGACGAGACGGCCTACAGGGAGGAGGTGAGGGCCCTCAGAGTGTAGTGTCAGGAAAATAACCTCTCACTCAATGTCAGCAAAACAAGAATGTTGACATATCTCACATTACTCATCTCATGTGTATATACTGTCTAGTGTATCCTTCACTATCTATTCTTTACTATCTATTGCATCTTAGCCGCTCTGTCACTGCTCATCCATATATTTTATATTTATATATTTTCATATCATTCCTTTACTAGATTGTGTGTATTAGGTTTTGTTGATGAATTGTTAGATATTACCTGTTAGATATTGCTGCACTGTCGGATCTAGAAGCCTAATCATTTCGCTACACTTGCAATAACATCTGCTAACCATGTGTATGTGACCAATAAAATTTGATTGGATTTGATTTGATTGACTGCATTGTCTGAATGGAATGTTGGCATATTGGCAGTTAAACATTTATGGAATCATTCCTGTAAAACTGGCTGGCTAGCTAGCTAATAAACGTAAAGTCCAACCCTTACACCTCCTCATCTCCCCTCACGCCTCCTCATCTCTCCTCACCCCTTCTCACCCCAACACATCTCCCCTCACCCCTCCTCATCTCCCCTCACCCCTCCTCACCCCTCCTCATCTCTCCTCACCCCTTCTCAACCCAACACATCTCCCCTCACCCCTCCTCATCTCCCCTCACCCCTCCTCACCCCTCCTCATCTCTCCTCACCACTCATACCCCTCCTCATCTCCCGTCACCCCTCTTCACCCCTCCTCATCTCTCCTCACCCCTTCTCACCCCAACACATCTCCCCTCACCCCTCCTCATCTCCCCTCACCCCTCCTCATCTCCCCTCACCCCTCGTCACCCCTCCTCATCTCTCATATCCCCTCATCACCCCTCCTCATCTCCCCTCACCCCTCCTCATCTCCCCTCACCCCTCCTCATCTCTCATCACCCCTCATCTCCCCTCACCCCTCCTCATCTCTCATCACCCCTCTTCACCACTCCTCATCTCCCCTCACCCCTCCTCATCTCCCCTCACCCCCTTATCTCTTCTCATCTCTCCTCACCCCTCGTACCCCTCATCTTCCCTCCTCACCCCTCCTCATCTCTCCTCACTCTCCTCACCCCACCACATCGCCCCTCACCACTCCTCATCTCCCCTCATCTTCCCTCCTCATCTCTCCTCAAACCTCCTCACCCCACCACATCTCCCCTCCCTCCTCCTCACCCCTCCTCACTCCTCCTCACCCCTCGTACCCCTCATCTTCCCTCCTCACCCCTCCTCATCTCTCCTCACTCCTCCTCACCCCACCACATCTCCCCTCCCTCCTCCTCACCCCTCCTCACTCCTCCTCACCCCTCCTCACCCCTCCTCATCTCCCCTCACCCCTCCTCACCCCATCTCATCTCCCCTCACCCCTCCTCACCCCTCCTCATCTCCCCTCACCCCTCCTCACACCCTCCTCACCCCATCTCATCTCCCCTCACCCCTCCTCACCCCTCCTCATCTTTCCTCACCCCTCCTCACCCCTCCTCACCCCTCATCACTCCTCCTCATCTCCCCTCACCCCTCCTCACCCCATCTCATCTCCCCTCACCCCTCCTCACCCCTCCTCATCTCCCCTCACCCCTCCTCACCCCTCATCACTCATCCTCATTTCCCCTCACCCCTCCTCACCCCTCATCACTCCTCCTCATCTCCCCTCACCCCTCCTCACCCCTCCTCACCTCTCCTCATCACCCCTTTTTTAATCTTTCCTCTCCCTAACCACCACAGTACAGTCCAATCTCCCTTTCCTCTCCCTAACCACCACAGTACAGTCCAATCTCCCTTTCCTGTCCCTAACCACCACAGTACAGTCCAATCTCCCTTTCCTGTCCCTAACCACCACAGTACAGTCCAATCTCCCTTTCCTGTCCCTAACCACCACAGTACAGTCCAATCTCCCTTTCCTGTCCCTAACCACCACAGTACAGTCCAATCTCCCTTTCCTGTCCCTAACCACCACAGTACAGTCCAATCTCCCTTTCCTGTCCCTAACCACCACAGTACAGTCCAATCTCCCTTCCCTCTCCCTAACCACCACAGTACAGTCCAATCTCCCTTTCCTCTCCCTAACCACCACAGTACAGTCCAATCTCCCTTTCCTCTCCCTAACCACCACAGTACAGTCCGATCTCCCTTTCCTCTCCCTAACCACCACAGTACAGTCCAATCTCCCTTTCCTGTCCCTAACCACCACAGTACAGTCCAATCTCCCTTTCCTCTCCCTAACCACCACAGTACAGTCCAATCTCCCTTTCCTCTCCCTAACCACCACAGTACAGTCCAATCTCCCTTTCCTCTCCCTAACCACCACAGTACAGTCCAATCTCCCTTTCCTGTCCCTAACCACCACAGTACAGTCCAATCTCCCTTCCCTCTCCCTAACCACCACAGTACAGTCCAATCTCCCTTTCCTGTCCCTAACCACCACAGTACAGTCCAATCTCCCTTTCCTGTCCCTAACCACCACAGTACAGTCCGATCTCCCTTTCCTGTCCCTAACCACCACAGTACAGTCCGATCTCCCTTTCCTGTCCCTAACCACCACAGTACAGTCCAATCTCCCTTTCCTCTCCCTAACCACCACAGTACAGTCCAATCTCCCTTTCCTCTCCCTAACCACCACAGTACAGTCCAACCTCCCTTTCCTGTCCCTAACCACCACAGTACAGTCCGATCTCCCTTTCCTCTCCCTAACCACCACAGTACAGTCCAATCTCCCTTTCCTGTCCCTAACCACCACAGTACAGTCCAATCTCCCTTTCCTGTCCCTAACCACCACAGTACAGTCCAATCTCCCTTTCCTGTCCCTAACCACCACAGTACAGTCCGATCTCCCTTTCCTCTCCCTAACCACCACAGTACAGTCCAATCTCCCTTTCCTGTCCCTAACCACCACAGTACAGTCCAATCTCCCTTTCCTGTCCCTAACCACCACAGTACAGTCCGATCTCCCTTTCCTGTCCCTAACCACCACAGTACAGTCCAATCTCCCTTTCCTGTCCCTAACCACCACAGTACAGTCCAATCTCCCTTTCCTGTCCCTAACCACCACAGTACAGTCCGATCTCCCTTTCCTGTCCCTAACCACCACAGTACAGTCCAATCTCCCTTTCCTGTCCCTAACCACCACAGTACAGTCCGATCTCCCTTTCCTGTCCCTAACCACCACAGTACAGTCCGATCTCCCTTTCCTGTCCCTAACCACCACAGTACAGTCCAATCTCCCTTTCCTGTCCCTAACCACCACAGTACAGTCCGATCTCCCTTTCCTCTCCCTAACCACCACAGTACAGTCCAATCTCCCTTTCCTGTCCCTAACCACCACAGTACAGTCCAATCTCCCTTTCCTGTCCCTAACCACCACAGTACAGTCCAATCTCCCTTTCCTGTCCCTAACCACCACAGTACAGTCCAATCTCCCTTTCCTGTCCCTAACCACCACAGTACAGTCCAATCTCCCTTTCCTGTCCCTAACCACCACAGTACAGTCCAATCTCCCTTTCCTCTCCCTAACCACCACAGTACAGTCCAATCTCCCTTTCCTCTCCCTAACCACCACAGTACAGTCCGATCTCCCTTTCCTCTCCCTAACCACCACAGTACAGTCCAATCTCCCTTTCCTGTCCCTAACCACCACAGTACAGTCCGATCTCCCTTTCCTCTCCCTAACCACCACAGTACAGTCCAATCTCCCTTTCCTGTCCCTAACCACCACAGTACAGTCCAATCTCCCTTTCCTGTCCCTAACCACCACAGTACAGTCCAATCTCCCTTTCCTGTCCCTAACCACCACAGTACAGTCCAATCTCCCTTTCCTGTCCCTAACCACCACAGTACAGTCCAATCTCCCTTTCCTCTCCCTAACCACCACAGTACAGTCCAATCTCCCTTTCCTCTCCCTAACCACCACAGTACAGTCCGATCTCCCTTTCCTCTCCCTAACCACCACAGTACAGTCCAATCTCCCTTTCCTGTCCCTAACCACCACAGTACAGTCCGATCTCCCTTTCCTCTCCCTAACCACCACAGTACAGTCCAATCTCCCTTTCCTCTCCCTAACCACCACAGTACAGTCCGATCTCCCTTTCCTCTCCCTAACCACCACAGTACAGTCCAATCTCCCTTTCCTGTCCCTAACCACCACAGTACAGTCCAATCTCCCTTTCCTCTCCCTAACCACCACAGTACAGTCCAATCTCCCTTTCCTCTCCCTAACCACCACAGTACAGTCCGATCTCCCTTTCCTCTCCCTAACCACCACAGTACAGTCCAATCTCCCTTTCCTGTCCCTAACCACCACAGTACAGTCCGATCTCCCTTTCCTCTCCCTAACCACCACAGTACAGTCCAATCTCCCTTTCCTGTCCCTAACCACCACAGTACAGTCCAATCTCCCTTTCCTCTCCCTAACCACCACAGTACAGTCCGATCTCCCTTTCCTCTCCCTAACCACCACAGTACAGTCCAATCTCCCTTTCCTCTCCCTAACCACCACAGTACAGTCCGATCTCCCTTTCCTCTCCCTAACCACCACAGTACAGTCCAATCTCCCTTTCCTGTCCCTAACCACCACAGTACAGTCCGATCTCCCTTTCCTCTCCCTAACCACCACAGTACAGTCCAATCTCCCTTTCCTGTCCCTAACCACCACAGTACAGTCCAATCTCCCTTTCCTCTCCCTAACCACCACAGTACAGTCCGATCTCCCTTTCCTCTCCCTAACCACCACAGTACAGTCCAATCTCCCTTTCCTGTCCCTAACCACCACAGTACAGTCCAATCTCCCTTTCCTCTCCCTAACCACCACAGTACAGTCCAATCTCCCTTTCCTCTCCCTAACCACCACAGTACAGTCCAATCTCCCTTTCCTCTCCCTAACCACCACAGTACAGTCCAATCTCCCTTTCCTGTCCCTAACCACCACAGTACAGTCCAATCTCCCTTCCCTCTCCCTAACCACCACAGTACAGTCCAATCTCCCTTTCCTGTCCCTAACCACCACAGTACAGTCCAATCTCCCTTTCCTGTCCCTAACCACCACAGTACAGTCCAATCTCCCTTTCCTGTCCCTAACCACCACAGTACAGTCCGATCTCCCTTTCCTGTCCCTAACCACCACAGTACAGTCCGATCTCCCTTTCCTGTCCCTAACCACCACAGTACAGTCCAATCTCCCTTTCCTCTCCCTAACCACCACAGTACAGTCCAATCTCCCTTTCCTCTCCCTAACCACCACAGTACAGTCCAATCTCCCTTTCCTGTCCCTAACCACCACAGTACAGTCCGATCTCCCTTTCCTCTCCCTAACCACCACAGTACAGTCCAATCTCCCTTTCCTGTCCCTAACCACCACAGTACAGTCCAATCTCCCTTTCCTGTCCCTAACCACCACAGTACAGTCCAATCTCCCTTTCCTGTCCCTAACCACCACAGTACAGTCCGATCTCCCTTTCCTCTCCCTAACCACCACAGTACAGTCCAATCTCCCTTTCCTGTCCCTAACCACCACAGTACAGTCCAATCTCCCTTTCCTGTCCCTAACCACCACAGTACAGTCCGATCTCCCTTTCCTGTCCCTAACCACCACAGTACAGTCCAATCTCCCTTTCCTGTCCCTAACCACCACAGTACAGTCCAATCTCCCTTTCCTGTCCCTAACCACCACAGTACAGTCCGATCTCCCTTTCCTCTCCCTAACCACCACAGTACAGTCCAATCTCCCTTTCCTGTCCCTAACCACCACAGTACAGTCCAATCTCCCTTTCCTGTCCCTAACCACCACAGTACAGTCCGATCTCCCTTTCCTGTCCCTAACCACCACAGTACAGTCCGATCTCCCTTTCCTGTCCCTAACCACCACAGTACAGTCCAATCTCCCTTTCCTGTCCCTAACCACCACAGTACAGTCCGATCTCCCTTTCCTCTCCCTAACCACCACAGTACAGTCCAATCTCCCTTTCCTGTCCCTAACCACCACAGTACAGTCCAATCTCCCTTTCCTGTCCCTAACCACCACAGTACAGTCCAATCTCCCTTTCCTGTCCCTAACCACCACAGTACAGTCCAATCTCCCTTTCCTGTCCCTAACCACCACAGTACAGTCCAATCTCCCTTTCCTGTCCCTAACCACCACAGTACAGTCCAATCTCCCTTTCCTCTCCCTAACCACCACAGTACAGTCCAATCTCCCTTTCCTCTCCCTAACCACCACAGTACAGTCCGATCTCCCTTTCCTCTCCCTAACCACCACAGTACAGTCCAATCTCCCTTTCCTGTCCCTAACCACCACAGTACAGTCCGATCTCCCTTTCCTCTCCCTAACCACCACAGTACAGTCCAATCTCCCTTTCCTGTCCCTAACCACCACAGTACAGTCCAATCTCCCTTTCCTGTCCCTAACCACCACAGTACAGTCCAATCTCCCTTTCCTGTCCCTAACCACCACAGTACAGTCCAATCTCCCTTTCCTGTCCCTAACCACCACAGTACAGTCCAATCTCCCTTTCCTCTCCCTAACCACCACAGTACAGTCCAATCTCCCTTTCCTCTCCCTAACCACCACAGTACAGTCCGATCTCCCTTTCCTCTCCCTAACCACCACAGTACAGTCCAATCTCCCTTTCCTGTCCCTAACCACCACAGTACAGTCCGATCTCCCTTTCCTCTCCCTAACCACCACAGTACAGTCCAATCTCCCTTTCCTCTCCCTAACCACCACAGTACAGTCCGATCTCCCTTTCCTCTCCCTAACCACCACAGTACAGTCCAATCTCCCTTTCCTGTCCCTAACCACCACAGTACAGTCCAATCTCCCTTTCCTCTCCCTAACCACCACAGTACAGTCCAATCTCCCTTTCCTCTCCCTAACCACCACAGTACAGTCCGATCTCCCTTTCCTCTCCCTAACCACCACAGTACAGTCCAATCTCCCTTTCCTGTCCCTAACCACCACAGTACAGTCCAATCTCCCTTTCCTCTCCCTAACCACCACAGTACAGTCCAATCTCCCTTTCCTCTCCCTAACCACCACAGTACAGTCCAATCTCCCTTTCCTCTCCCTAACCACCACAGTACAGTCCAATCTCCCTTTCCTCTCCCTAACCACCACAGTACAGTCCAATCTCCCTTTCCTGTCCCTAACCACCACAGTACAGTCCAATCTCCCTTTCCTGTCCCTAACCACCACAGTACAGTCCAATCTCCCTTTCCTCTCCCTAACCACCACAGTACAGTCCAATCTCCCTTTCCTGTCCCTAACCACCACAGTACAGTCCAATCTCCCTTTCCTCTCCCTAACCACCACAGTACAGTCCAATCTCCCTTTCCTCTCCCTAACCACCACAGTACAGTCCAATCTCCCTTTCCTCTCCCTAACCACCACAGTACAGTCCAATCTCCCTTTCCTGTCCCTAACCACCACAGTACAGTCCGATCTCCCTTTCCTCTCCCTAACCACCACAGTACAGTCCAATCTCCCTTTCCTGTCCCTAACCACCACAGTACAGTCCAATCTCCCTTTCCTGTCCCTAACCACCACAGTACAGTCCAATCTCCCTTTCCTGTCCCTAACCACCACAGTACAGTCCAATCTCCCTTTCCTCTCCCTAACCACCACAGTACAGTCCAATCTCCCTTTCCTCTCCCTAACCACCACAGTACAGTCCAATCTCCCTTTCCTGTCCCTAACCACCACAGTACAGTCCAATCTCCCTTTCCTCTCCCTAACCACCACAGTACAGTCCGATCTCCCTTTCCTCTCCCTAACCACCACAGTACAGTCCAATCTCCCTTTCCTGTCCCTAACCACCACAGTACAGTCCAATCTCCCTTTCCTGTCCCTAACCACCACAGTACAGTCCAATCTCCCTTTCCTGTCCCTAACCACCACAGTACAGTCCAATCTCCCTTTCCTGTCCCTAACCACCACAGTACAGTCCAATCTCCCTTTCCTCTCCCTAACCACCACAGTACAGTCCGATCTCCCTTTCCTGTCCCTAACCACCACAGTACAGTCCAATCTCCCTTTCCTGTCCCTAACCACCACAGTACAGTCCGATCTCCCTTTCCTGTCCCTAACCACCACAGTACAGTCCAATCTCCCTTTCCTCTCCCTAACCACCACAGTACAGTCCAATCTCCCTTCCCTCCTCATAATTCCTGGACTGGGCTCTCCTCATGTTTTTTTATATATACATTCATCTTATCTGTTTTCTTTCCCACACTCCTTTTGTTCTCTCTGTTCATCTCTCCCAAGGTCAGAGTGGGCGTGCATGGGAGCTGGCTTCCAACTGGGCTTGTTTGCTGATTTCACCCGCGACCTCCCCTCACCTCACCTCCCCCTTCCCATTTCAGTGGAATGCATTCAGTTGTACAACTGACTAGGTATCCCACCTTTCCCTTTCCGTCGGCACGCTGGGACATATCTCTTCTATGTCTCCCCCCACCCTCGGCATGCTGGGACATATCTCTTCTATGTCTCCCCGTTATGTCCGCCCACCTCCCCCTTCCCTCGGCATGCTGGGACATATCTCTTCTATGTCTCCCCGTTATGTCCGCCCACCTCCCCCTTCCCTCGGCATGCTGGGACATATCTCTTCTATGTCTCCCCCTTATGTCCGCCCACCTCCCCCTTCCCTCGGCATGCTGGGACATATCTCTTCTATGTCTCCCCCTTATGTCCGCCCACCTCCCCCTTCCCTCGGCATGCTGGGACATATCTCTTCTATGTCTCCCCCTTATGTCCGCCCACCTCCCCCTTCCCTCGGCATGCTGGGACATATCTCTTCTATGTCTCCCCCTTATGTCCGCCCACCTCCCCCGTCCCTCAGCATGCTGGGACATATCTTTTCTATGTCTCCCCGTTATGTCCGCCCACCTCCCCCTTCCCTCGGCATGCTGGGACATATCTCTTCTATGACTCCCCGTTATGTCCGCCCACCTCCCCCTTCCCTCGGCATGCTGGGACATATCTCTTCTATGACTCCCCGTTATGTCCGCCCACCTCCCCCTTCCCTCAGCATGCTGGGGTATCTTTCTACCATGTCTCCCAAGAGGAGCTCAGATTATAACTGCTGTCCTCCTTAACACCACACATCACACTACACTACACACTACACACTACACACTACACACTACACATCACACCACACATCACACATCACACTAGACTACACACTACACACTACACACTACACAACACACATCACACATCACACTACACACTACACACTACACATCACACCACACATCACACTACACACTACACTACACACCACACATCACACTACACACTACACACTACACACTACACATCACACTACACTCTACACATCACACTACACACTACACACCACACACTTCACATCACATCACACATCACACTACACACTACACACATCACACTTCACATCACATCACACATCACACTACACACTACACACATCACACATCACACTACACATCACACCACACAACACACCACACATCACACATCACACCACACATCACACATCACACTACACTCTACACATCACACTACACACTACACACTACACACTACACACTACACACTACACACTACAAACTACACATCACACTACACACTACACACATCACACATCACACTACACATCACACCACACAACACACCACACATCATATTACACACCACACATCACACTACACATCACACATCACACCACACATCATATTACACACCACACATCACACTACACACCACACATCACACTACACACTACACTACACACCACACATCACACTACACACTACACACTACACACTACACATCACACATCACACATCACACTACACACCACACATCACACCACACTACACATCACACTACATATCACACTACACACCACACATCACACTACACATCACACATCACACTACACACCACACATCACACTACACACTACACACTACACACTACACATCACACATCACACATCACACTACACACTACACACCACACATCACACCACACTACACATCACACTACATATCACACTACACACCACACATCACACTACACATCACACATCACACTACACACCACACATCACACTACACACCACACATCACACTACACATCACACATCACACCACACACCACACATCACACTACATACCACACATCACACTACACACCACACATCACACTACACATCACACATCACACTACACATCACACATCACACCACACACCACACATCACACTACACACCACACATCACACTACATACCACACATCACACTACACACTACACATCACACCACACATCACACTACACATCACACCACACACCAAACATCACACCACACATCACACATCACACTACACATCACACTACACATCACACCACACATCACACTACACATCGCACTACACATCACCCTACACATCACACATCACACCACACACTACACACTACACATCACACTACACAACACACATACATCAAACAGTACACTACACATCACACTACACACTACACATCAACTGCACACTACACACTCACATCACACTACACACTACACACATCACACTACACATTACACATCACACTACACATCACACACTACACTCTACACACTGCACACTACACATCACACGTGAGAAATGAGCGCATGGATGCATGTTTATATGTTTGTATGTGTGTGTGTGTGTGTGTGTGTGTGTGTGTGTGTGTGTGTATTTATGTTAGTGTGTGTAAAATGGAGTAGAGTGGTATGGATTGTTGCCTATTTCTTCCTCCCCCTCCCTCTCTCTCTCTATCTCGGATTATTGTGTGTTCTTGTAAGCAGACATAGGGATGTGGCCGGTGTGACGTGCTGCTACCAAACAGCAGGTTAACCTAACCTTGTGACTCCCTCTCCACTTCATTCACATGGCAGATATCACTACCAGGGAAGAATGGGATATGGAATAGACGAAAGGGAGTTGGGAGAGGGTTTGAGAGAAAGGGAGGAGGGAGAGGGTTTAAGAGAAAGGGAGGAGGGAGAGGGTTTAAGAGAAATGGAGGAGGGAGAGGGTCTGAGAGAACGGGAGGAGGGAGAGGGTCTGAGAGAACGGGAGGAGGGAGAGGGTCTGCGAGAAAGGGAGGAGGGATAGGGTCTGAGAGAACGGGAGGAGGGAGAGGGTTTGAGAGAACGGGAGGAGGGAGAGGGTCTGAGAGAAAGGGAGGAGGGAGAGGGTCTGAGAGAAAGGGAGGAGGGAGAGGGTCTTAGAGAAAGGGAGGAGGGAGAGGGTCTGAGAGAACGGGAGGAGGGAGAGGGTTTGAGAGAACGGGAGGAGGGAGAGGGTCTGAGAGAAAGGGAGGAGGGAGAGGGTCTGAGAGAACGGGAGGAGGGAGAGGGTCTGAGAGAAAGGGAGGAGGGAGAGGGTCTTAGAGAAAGGGAGGAGGGAGAGGGTCTGAGAGAAAGAGAGGAGAGAAGAGTAGTGATTTGATCAGATGCAGCAAATGGATGGAGAGGAAAGGTGCATTATGACAAAGAGGGATGAAATGAGAGGAGAGAAGGAGAAGAGGAGGAGTATATTTGTGACAGTGGGCAGTTCATGGAGACCTGAGAGAAGGGTCAGGACTGGGGCGGAGCAAAGTATTGTGGGAAAGATGTCTTCTGAAAAGCCCCAGCATAACATGTCCCTGTCTCTATTTCTGTCTCTCTTTCTGTTTTTTGAAACGTTCTTCTGTCTCTCCCAATGTTTTGCTGTCTCTCCAAACGTTCTTCCTTCTCCCTCAAATGTTCTTCTGTCTCCCTGAAACAAACATGCACATGTACACACGGATATCTCATTTGCTCGATTCCTCTCTATCCACATTCCCTCTACCTATTTCATCTCCCTGCCACCCTTCAATCTTTGCGTTTTGAGGCAGAGGCAGTCTGGACTGGATGAAGCAGTGTGTTGAGGCAGTCTGGACTGGAGGAAGCAGTGTGTTGAGGCAGGCTGGACTGGAGGAAGCAGTGTGTTGAGACAGAGGCAGCCTGGACTGGATGAAGCAGTGTGTTGAGGCAGAGGCAGTCTGGACTGGAGGAAGCAGAGTGTTGAGGCAGGCTGGACTGGAGGAACCAGTTTGTTGAGGCATTCTGGACTGGAGGAAGCAGTGTGTTGAGGCAGTCTGGACTGGAGGAACCAGTGTGTTGAGGCAGGCTGGACTGGAGGAAGTAGTGTGTTGAGGCAGAGGCAGTCTGGACTGGAGGAACCAGTGTGTTGAGGCAGAGGCAGTCTGGACTGGAGGAAGCAGAGTGTTGAGGCAGAGGCAGTCTGGACTGGAGGAAGTAGTGTGTTGAGGCAGAGGCAGTCTGGACTGGAGGAACCAGTGTGTTGAGGCAGAGGCAGTCTGGACTGGAGGAAGCAGTGTGTTGAGGCAGAGGCAGTCTGGACTGGGGGAACCAGTGTGTTGAGGCAGAGGCAGTCTGGACTGGAGGAAGCAGTGTGTTGAGGCAGAGGCAGTCTGGACTGGAGGAAGCAGAGTGTTGAGGCAGAGGCAGTCTGGACTGGAGGAAGCAGAGTGTTGAGGCAGAGGCAGTCTGGACTGGAGGAAGCAGAGTGTTGAGGCAGAGGCAGTCTGGACTGGAGGAAGTAGTGTGTTGAGGCAGGCTGGACTGGAGGAAGTAGTGTGTTGAGGCAGAGGCAGTCTGGACTGGAGGAACCAGTGTGTTGAGGCAGAGGCAGTCTGGACTGGAGGAAGCAGAGTGTTGAGGCAGAGGCAGTCTGGACTGGAGGAAGCAGAGTGTTGAGGCAGAGGCAGTCTGGACTGGAGGAAGTAGTGTGTTGAGGCAGAGGCAGTCTGGACTGGAGGAACCAGTGTGTTGAGGCAGTCTGGACTGGATGAAGCAGTGTGTTGAGGCAGTATGGACTGGAGGAAGAGGTGTGTTGAGGCTGTCTGGACTGGAGGAACCAGTTTGTTGAGGCAGAGGCAGTCTGGACTGGAGGAAGTAGAGTGTTGAGGCAGTCTGGACTGGAGGAAGTAGTGTGTTGAGGCAGAGGCAGAGTGTACTGGAGGAAGTAGTGTGTTGAGGCAGAGGCAGGCTGGACTGGAGGAACCAGTGTGTTGAGAAAGAGGCAGTCTGGACTGGAGGAAGCAGTGTGTTGACGCAGAGGCAGGCTGGACTGGAGGAAGCAGTGTGTTGAGGCAGAGGCAGTCTGGACTGGAGGAACCGGTGTGTTGAGGCATAGGCAGTCTGGACTGGAGGAAGCAGTGTGTTGAGGCAGAGGCAGTCTGGACTGGAGGAACCGGTGTGTTGAGGCATAGGCAGTCTGGACTGGAGGAAGCAGTGTGTTGAGGCAGAGGCAGTCTGGACTGGAGGAACCAGTGTGTTTAGGCAGTCTGGACTAGAGGAAGCAGTGTGTTGAGTCAGGCTGGATCGGAGGAAGCAGTGTGTTGAGGCAGGCTGGACTGGAGGAAGCAGTGTGTTGAGGCAGAGGAAGTCTGGACTGGAGGAAGCAGTGTGTTGAGGCAGAGGCAGTCTGGACTGGAGGAAGCAGTGTGTTGACGCAGAGGCAGGCTGGACTGGAGGAAGCAGTGTGTTGAGGCAGAGGCAGTCTGGACTGGAGGAACCGGTGTGTTGAGGCATAGGCAGTCTGGACTGGAGGAAGCAGTGTGTTGAGGCAGAGGCAGTCTGGACTGGAGGAACCAGTGTGTTTAGGCAGTCTGGACTGGAGGAAGCAGTGTGTTGAGTCAGGCTGGATCGGAGGAAGCAGTGTGTTGAGGCAGGCTGGACTGGAGGAACCAGTGTGTTAAGGCAGAGGCAGTCTGGACTGGAGGAAGCAGTGTGTTGAGGCAGGCTGGACTGGAGGAACCAGTGTGTTAAGGCAGAGGCAGTCTGGACTGGAGGAACCAATGTGTTGAGGCAGTCTGGACTGGAGGAAGCAGTGTGTTGAGGCAGAGGCAGTCTGGACTCGAGGAACCAATGTGTTGAGGCAGTCTGGACTGGAGGAAGCAGTGTGTTGAGGCAGAGGCAGTCTGGACTGGAGGAAGTAGTGTGTTGAGGAAGAGGCAGTCTGGACTGGAGGAACCAGTGTGTTAAGGCAGGCTGGACTGGAGGAAGTAGTGTGTTGAGGCAGGCTGGACTGGAGGAAGTAGTGTGTTGAGGCAGAGGCAGTCTGGACTGGAGGAACCAGTGTGTTGAGGCAGAGGCAGTCTGGACTGGAGGAAGCAGAGTGTTGAGGCAGAGGCAGTCTATACTGGAGGAAGTAGTGTGTTGAGGCAGAGGCAGTCTGGACTGGAGGAACCAGTGTGTTGAGGCAGAGGCAGTCTGGACTGGAGGAAGCAGAGTGTTGAGGCAGAGGCAGTCTATACTGGAGGAAGTAGTGTGTTGAGGCAGTCTGGACTGGAGGAACCAGTGTGTTGAGGCAGTCTGGACTGGATGAAGCAGTGTGTTGAGGCAGTCTGGACTGGAGGAAGCAGTGTGTTGAGGCAGAGGCAGTCTGGACTGGAGGAAGAGGTGTGTTGAGGCAGTCTGGACTGGAGGAACCAGTTTGTTGAGGCAGAGGCAGTCTGGACTGGAGGAAGTAGAGTGTTGAGGCAGTCTGGACTGGAGGAAGTAGTGTGTTGAGGCAGAGGCAGAGTGTACTGGAGGAAGTAGTGTGTTGAGGCAGAGGCAGGCTGGACTAGAGGAAGCAGAGTGTTGAGGCAGAGGCAGTCTGGACTTGAGGAACCAGTGTGTTGAGAAAGAGGCAGTCTGGACTGGAGGAAGCAGTGTGTTGACGCAGAGGCAGGCTGGACTGGAGGAAGCAGTGTGTTGAGGCAGAGGCAGTCTGGACTGGAGGAACCGGTGTGTTGAGGCAGAGGCAGTCTGGACTGGAGGAACCAGTGTGTTGAGGCAGAGGCAGTCTGGACTGGAGGAACCAATGTGTTGAGGCAGTCTGGACTGGAGGAACCAGTGTGTTGAGGCAGGCTGGACTGGAGGAAGCAGTGTGTTGAGGCAGAGGCAGTCTGGACTGGAGGAACCAGTGTGTTGAGGCAGGCTGGACTGGAGGAAGTAGTGTGTTGAGGCAGAGGCAGTCTGGACTGGAGGAAGCAGTGTGTTGAGGCAGAGGCAGTCTGGACTGGAGGAACCAGTGTGTTGAGGCAGAGGCAGTCTGGACTGGAAGAACCAATGTGTTGAGGCAGTCTGGACTGGAGGAACCAGTGTGTTGAGGCAGGCTGGACTGGAGGAAGCAGTGTGTTGAGGCAGAGGCAGTCTGGACTGGATGAAGCAGTGTGTTGAGGCAGAGGCAGTCTGGACTGGAGGAAGCAGAGTGTTGAGGCAGGCTGGACTGGAGGAAGTAGTGTGTTGAGGCAGAGGCAGTCTGGACTGGAGGAAGCAGTGTGTTGAGAAAGAGGCAGTCTGGACTGGAGGAAGCAGTGTGTTGACGCAGAGGCAGGCTGGACTGGAGGAAGCAGTGTGTTGAGGCAGAGGCAGTCTGGACTGGAGGAAGCAGTGTGTTGAGGCAGTCTGGACTGGAGGAACCAGTGTGTTGAGTCAGGCTGGATCGGAGGAAGCAGTGTGTTGAGGCAGGCTGGACTGGAGGAAGCAGTGTGTTGACGCAGAGGCAGTCTGGACTGGAGGAAGCAGTGTGTTGAGGCAGGCTGGACTGGAGGAAGCAGTGTGTTGACGCAGAGGCAGTCTGGACTGGAGGAAGCAGTGTGTTGAGGTAGAGGCAGTCTGGACTGGAGGAACCAGTGTGTTGAGGCAGAGGCAGTCTGGACTGGAGGAACCAATGTGTTGAGGCAGTCTGGACTGGAGGAAGCAGTGTGTTGAGGCAGGCTGGACTGGAGGAACCATTGTGTTGAGGCAGAGGCAGTCTGGACTGGAGGAAGCAGTGTGTTGAGGCAGGCTGGACTGGAGGAACCAGTGTGTTGAGGCAGGCTGGACTGGAGGAAGCAGTGTGTTGAGGCAGAGGCAGTCTGGACTGAAGGAAGCAGTGTGCTGAGGCAGAGGCAGTCTGGACTGGAGGAAGCAGTGTGTTGAGGAAGAGGCAGTCTGGACTGGAGGAAGCAGTGAGGCAGTCTGGACTGGAGGAAGCAGTGTGTTGAGGCAGAGGCAGTCTGGACTGGAGGAAGCAGTGTGTTGAGGCAGAGGCAGTCTGGACTTGAGGAACCAGTGTGTTGAGGCAGTCTGGACTGGAGGAAGCAGTGTGTTGAGGCAGTCTGGACTGGAGGAAGCAGTGTGTTGCTGCAGTCTGGACTGGAGGAACCAGTGTGTTGAGGCAGTCTGGACTGGAGGAAGCAGTGTGTTGAGGCAGAGGCAGTCTGGACTGAAGGAAGCAGTGTGCTGAGGCAGAGGCAGTCTGGACTGGAGGAAGCAGTGTGTTGAGGAAGAGGCAGTCTGGACTGGAGGAAGCAGTGTGTTGAGGCAGAGGCAGTCTGGACTGGAGGAAGCAGTGTGTTGAGGCAGAGGCAGTCTGGACTTGAGGAACCAGTGTGTTGAGGCAGTCTGGACTGGAGGAAGCAGTGTGTTGAGGCAGTCTGGACTGGAGGAAGCAGTGTGTTGCTGCAGTCTGGACTGGAGGAACCAGTGTGTTTAGGCAGTCTGGACTGGAGGAAGCAGTGTGTTGAGGCAGTCTGGACTGGAGAAAGTAGTATGTTGAGGCAGTCTGGACTGGAGGAAGTAGTGTGTTGAGGCAGTCTGGACTGGAGGAAGCAGTGTGTTGAGGCAGAGGCAGTCTGGACTGGAGGAAGCAGTGTGTTGAGGCAGTCTGGACTGGAGGAAGCAGTGTGTTGAGGCAATCTGGACTGGAGGAAGCAGTGTGTTGAGGCAGTCTGGACTGGAGGAAGCAGCGTGTTGAGGCAGTCTGGACTGGAGGAAGCAGCGTGTTGAGGCAGTCTGGACTGGAGGAAGTAGTTTGTTGAGGCAGTCTGGACTGGAGGAAGCAGTGTGTTGAGGCAGAGGCAGGCTGGACTGGAGGAAGCAGTTTGTTGAGGCAGAGGCTGTCTGAACTGGAGGAAGAGGTGTGTTGAGGCAGTCTGGACTGGAGGAACCAGTGTGTTGAGGCAGAGGCAGGCTGGACTAGAGGAAGCAGAGTGTTGAGGCAGAGGCAGTCTGGACTTGAGGAACCAGTGTGTTGAGAAAGAGGCAGTCTGGACTGGAGGAAGCAGTGTGTTGACGCAGAGGCAGGCTGGACTGGAGGAAGCAGTGTGTTGAGGCAGAGGCAGTCTGGACTGGAGGAACCGGTGTGTTGAGGCATAGGCAGTCTGGACTGGAGGAAGCAGTGTGGTGAGGCAGAGGCAGTCTGGACTGGAGGAACCAGTGTGTTGAGGCAGTCTGGACTAGAGGAACCAGTGTGTTGAGGCAGGCTGGACTGGAGGAAGTAGTGTGTTGAGGCAGAGGCAGTCTGGACTGGAGGAAGCAGTGTGTTGAGGCAGAGGCAGTCTGGACTGGAGGAACCAGTGTGTTAAGGCAGAGGCAGTCTGGACTGGAGGAACCAGTGTGTTGAGGCAGAGGCAGTCTGGACTGGAGGAACCAATGTGTTGAGGCAGTCTGGACTGGAGGAACCAGTGTGTTGAGGCAGGCTGGACTGGAGGAAGTAGTGTGTTGAGGCAGAGGCAGTCTGGACTGGATGAAGCAGTGTGTTGAGGCAGAGGCAGTCTGGACTGGAGGAAGCAGAGTGTTGAGGCAGGCTGGACTGGAGGAAGCAGAGTGTTGAGGCTTTCTGGACTGGAGGAAGCAGTGTGTTGAGGCAGTCTGGACTGGAGGAACCAGTGTGTTGAGGCAGGCTGGACTGGAGGAAGTAGTGTGTTGAGGCAGAGGCAGTCTTGACTGGAGGAAGCAGTGTGTTGAGAAAGAGGCAGTCTGGACTGGAGGAAGCAGTGTGTTGAGGCAGAGGCAGTCTGGACTGGAGGAACCGGTGTGTTGAGGCATAGGCAGTCTGGACTGGAGGAAGCAGTGTGTTGAGGCAGAGGCAGTCTGGACTGGAGGAACCAGTGTGTTGAGGCAGTCTGGACTAGAGGAACCAGTGTGTTGAGGCAGGCTGGACTGGAGGAAGCAGTGTGTTGAGTCAGGCTGGATCGGAGGAAGCAGTGTGTTGAGGCAGGCTGGACTGGAGGAAGCAGTGTGTTGACGCAGAGGCAGTCTGGACTGGAGGAAGCAGTGTGTTGAGGCAGAGGCAGTCTGGACTGGAGGAACCAGTGTGTTAAGGCAGAGGCAGTCTGGACTGGAGGAACCAATGTGTTGAGGCAGTCTGGACTGGAGGAACCAGTGTTTTGAGGCAGGCTGGACTGGAGGAAGCAGTGTGTTGAGGCAGGCTGGACTGGAGGAACCAGTGTGTTGAGGCAGAGGCAGTCTGGACTGGAGGAACCAATGTGTTGAGGCAGTCTGGACTGGAGGAACCAGTGTTTTGAGGCAGGCTGGACTGGAGGAAGCAGTGTGTTGAGGCAGGCTGGACTGGAGGAACCATTGTGTTGAGGCAGAGGCAGTCTGGACTGGAGGAAGCAGTGTGTTGAGGCAGGCTGGACTGGAGGAACCAGTGTGTTGAGGCAGGCTGGACTGGAGGAAGCAGTGTGTTGAGGCAGAGGCAGTCTGGACTGAAGGAAGCAGTGTGCTGAGGCAGAGGCAGTCTGGACTGGAGGAAGCAGTGTGTTGAGGCAGAGGCAGTCTGGACTGGAGGAAGTAGAGTGTTTAGGCAGTCTGGACTGGAGGAAGCAGTGTGTTGAGGCAGTCTGGACTGGAGAAAGTAGTATGTTGAGGCAGTCTGGACTGGAGGAAGTAGTGTGTTGAGGCAGTCTGGACTGGAGGAAGCAGTGTGTTGAGGCAGAGGCAGTCTGGACTGGAGGAAGCAGTGTGTTGAGGCAGTCTGGACTGGAGGAAGCAGTGTGTTGAGGCAATCTGGACTGGAGGAAGCAGTGTGTTGAGGCAGTCTGGACTGGAGGAAGCAGCGTGTTGAGGCAGTCTGGACTGGAGGAAGCAGCGTGTTGAGGCAGTCTGGACTGGAGGAAGTAGTTTGTTGAGGCAGTCTGGACTGGAGGAAGTAGTGTGTTGAGGCAGTCTGGACTGGAGGAAGCAGTGTGTTGAGGCAGAGGCAGGCTGGACTGGAGGAAGCAGTTTGTTGAGGCAGAAGCAGTCTGAACTGGAGGAAGAGGTGTGTTGAGGCAGTCTGGACTGGAGGAACCAGTGTGTTGAGGCAGAGGCAGTCTAGACTGGAGGAAGTAGAGTGTTGAGGCAGTCTGGACTGGAGGAAGTAGTGTGTTGAGGCAGTCTGGACTGGAGGAAGTAGTGTGTTGAGGCAGAGGCAGTCTGGACTGGAGGAAGCAGTGTGTTGAGGCAGTCTGGACTGGAGGAAGTAGTTTGTTGAGGCAGTCAGGACTGGAGGAACCAGTGTGTTGAGGCAGAGGCAGTCTGGACTGGAGGAAGCAGTGTGTTGAGGCAATCTGGACTGGAGGAAGCAGTGTGTTGAGGCAGTCTGGACTGGAGGAAGCAGCGTGTTGAGGCAGTCTGGACTGGAGGAATTAGTGTGTTGAGGCAGTCTGGACTGGAGGAACCAGTGTGTTGAGGCAGTCTGGACTGGAGGAAGCAGCGTGTTGAGGCAGTCTGGACTGGAGGAAGCAGTGTGTTGAGGCAATCTGGACTGGAGGAAGCAGTGTGTTGAGGCAGTCTCGACTGGAGGAAGCAGCGTGTTGAGGCAGTCTGGACTGGAGGAAGCAGCGTGTTGAGGCAGAGGCAGTCTGGACTGGAGGAAGCAGTGTGTTGAGGCAGGCTGGACTGGAGGAACCAGTGTGTTGAGGCAGGCTGGACTGGAGGAAGCAGTGTGTTGAGGCAGAGGCAGTCTGGACTGAAGGAAGCAGTGTGCTGAGGCAGAGGCAGTCTGGACTGGAGGAAGCAGTGTGTTGAGGAAGAGGCAGTCTGGACTGGAGGAAGCAGTGTGTTGAGGCAGAGGAAGTCTGGACTGGAGGAAGCAGTGTGTTGAGGCAGAGGCAGTCTGGACTTGAGGAACCAGTGTGTTGAGGCAGTCTGGACTGGAGGAAGCAGTGTGTTGAGGCAGTCTGGAATTGGAGGAACCAGTGTGTTTAGGTAGAGGCAGTCTGGACTGGAGGAAGCAGTGTGTTGAGGCAGAGGCAGTCTGGACTGGAGGAAGTAGAGTGTTTAGGCAGTCTGGACTGGAGGAACCAGTGTGTTGAGGCAGAGGCAGTCTGGACTGGAGGAAGCAGTGTGTTGAGGCAGTCTGGACTGGAGAAAGTAGTATGTTGAGGCAGTCTGGACTGGAGGAAGCAGTGTGTTGAGGCAGAGGCAGGCTGGACTGGAGGAAACAGTGTGTTGAGGCAGAGGCAGTCTGAAATGGAGGAAGAGGTGTGTTGAGGCAGTCTGGACTGGAGGAACCAGTGTGTTGAGGCAGAGGCAGTCTAGACTGGAGGAAGTAGAGTGTTGAGGCAGTCTGGACTGGAGGAAGTAGTGTGTTGAGGCAGTCTGGACTGGAGGAAGTAGTGTGTTGAGGCAGAGGCAGTCTGGACTGGAGGAAGCAGTGTGTTGAGGCAGTCTGGACTGGAGGAAGCAGTGTGTTGAGGCAATCTGGACTGGAGGAAGCAGTGTGTTGAGGCAGTCTGGACTGGAGGAAGCAGCGTGTTGAGGCAGTCTGGACTGGAGGAAGCAGTGTGTTGAGGCAGAGGCAGGCTGGACTGGAGGAAGCAGTTTGTTGAGGCAGAGGCAGTCTGAACTGGAGGAAGAGGTGTGTTGAGGCAGTCTGGACTGGAGGAACCAGTGTGTTGAGGCAGAGGCAGTCTAGACTGGAGGAAGTAGAGTGTTGAGGCAGTCTGGACTGGAGGAAGCAGCGTGTTGAGGCAGTCTGGACTGGAGGAAGTAGTGTGTTGAGGCATTCTGGACTGGAGGAAGTAGTGTGTTGAGGCATTCTGGACTGGAGGAAGCAGTGTGTTGAGGCAGAGGCAGGCTGGACTGGAGGAAGCAGTGTGTTGAGGCAGAGGCAGTCTGGACTGGAGGAACCAGTGTGTTTAGGCAGTCTGGACTAGAGGAACCAGTGTGTTGAGGCAGGCTGGACTGGAGGAAGAGGTGTGTTGAGGCAGTCTGGACTGGAGGAACCAGTGTGTTGAGGCAGAGGCAGTCTAGACTGGAGGAAGTAGAGTGTTGAGGCAGTCTGGACTGGAGGAAGTAGTGTGTTGAGGCAGTCTGGACTGGAGGAAGTAGTGTGTTGAGGCAGTCTGGACTGGAGGAACCAGTGTGTTGAGGCAGAGGCAGTCTGGACTGGAGGAAGCAGTGTGTTGAGGCAGTCTGGACTGGAGGAAGCAGTGTGTTGAGGCAGTCTGGAATGGAGGGAGCAGTGTGTTGAGGCAGTCTGGACTGGAGGAAGCAGTGTGTTGAGGCAGTCTGGACTGGAGGAAGCAGCGTGTTGAGGCAGTCTGGACTGGAGGAAGTAGTGTGTTGAGTCAGTCTGGACTGGAGGAAGTAGTGTGTTGAGGCAGTCTGGACTGGAGGAAGCAGTGTATCGAGGCAGCGGCAGGCTGGGCTCGAGGAAGCAGTGTCTTGAGGCAGAGGCAATCTGGACTGGAGGACGCAGTGTGTTGAGGCTGAGGCAGGCTGGACTGGAGGAAGCAGTGTGTTGAGGCAGAGGCAGGCTGGACTGGAGGAAGCAGTGTGTTGAGGCAGAGGCAGTCTGGACTGGAGGAAGCAGTGTGTTGAGGCAGAGGCCGTCTGGACTGGAGGAAGAGGTGTGTTGAGGCAGTCTGGACTGGAGGAACCAGTTTGTTGAGGCAGAGGCAGTCTGGACTGGAGGAAGTAGAGTGTTGAGGCAGTCTGGACTGGAGGAAGTAGTGTGTTGAGGCAGTGTGGACTGGAGGAATTGTGTGTTGAGGCATTCTGGACTGGAGGAAGCAGTGTGTTGAGGCAGTCTGGACTGGAGGAACCAGTGTGTTGAGGCAGAGGCAGTCTGGACTGGAGGAAGTAGTATGTTGAGGAAGAGGCAGTCTGGACTGGAGGAACCAGTGTGTTAAGGCAGGCTGGACTGGAGGAAGTAGTGTGTTGAGGCAGGCTGGACTGGTGGAAGTAGTGTGTTGAGGCAGAGGCAGTCTGGACTGGAGGAACCAGTGTGTTGAGGCAGAGGCAGTCTGGACTGGAGGAAGCAGTGTTGAGGCAGAGGCAGTCTGGACTGGAGGAAGTAGTGTGTTGAGGCAGAGGCAGTCTGGACTGGAGGAACCAGTGTGTTGAGGCAGTCTGGACTGGAGGAAGCAGTGTGTTGAGGCAGAGGCAGTCTGGACTGGAGGAACCAGTGTGTTGAGGCAGTCTGGACTGGATGAAGCAGTGTGTTGAGGCAGTCTAGACTGGAGGAAGCAGTGTGTTGAGGCAGAGGCAGTCTGGACTGGAGGAAGAGGTGTGTTGAGGCAGTCTGGACTGGAGGAACCAGTTTGTTGAGGCAGAGGCAGTCTGGACTGGAGGAAGTAGTGTGTTGAGGCAGAGGCAGAGTGTACTGGAGGAAGCAGTGTGTTGACGCAGAGGCAGGCTGGACTGGAGGAAGCAGTGTGTTGAGGCAGAGGCAGTCTGGACTGGAGGAACCGGTGTGTTGAGGCATAGGCAGTCTGGACTGGAGGAAGCAGTGCGTTGAGGCAGAGGCAGGCTGGACTGGAGGAAGCAGTGTGTTGAGGCAGAGGCAGTCTGGACTGGAGGAACCAGTGTGTTGAGGCAGTCTGGACTGGAGGAAGCAGTGTGTTGAGTCAGGATGGATCGGAGGAAGCAGTGTGTTGAGGCAGGCTGGACTGGAGGAAGCAGTGTGTTGAGGCAGAGGCAGTCTGGACTGGAGGAAGCAGTGTGTTGAGGCAGAGGCAGTCTGGACTGGAGGAACCAGTGTGTTAAGGCAGAGGCAGTCTGGACTGGAGGAACCAGTGTGTTGAGGCAGAGGCAGTCTGGACTGGAGGAACCAATGTGTTGAGGCAGTCTGGACTGGAGGAACCAGTGTGTTGAGGCAGGCTGGACTGGAGGAAGCAGTGTGTTGAGGCAGAGGCAGTCTGGACTGAAGGAAGCAGTGTGCTGAGGCAGAGGCAGTCTGGACTGGAGGAAGCAGTGTGTTGAGGAAGAGGCAGTCTGGACTGGAGGAAGCAGTGTGTTGAGGCAGAGGCAGTCTGGACTGGAGGAAGCAGTGTGTTGAGGCAGAGGCAGTCTGGACTTGAGGAACCAGTGTGTTGAGGCAGTCTGGACTGGAGGAAGCAGTGTGTTGAGGCAGGCTGGACTGGAGGAACCAGTGTGTTGAGGCAGGCTGGACTGGAGGAAGCAGTGTGTTGAGGCAGAGGCAGTCTGGACTGAAGGAAGCAGTGTGCTGAGGCAGAGGCAGTCTGGACTGGAGGAAGCAGTGTGTTGAGGAAGAGGCAGTCTGGACTGGAGGAAGCAGTGTGTTGAGGCAGAGGCAGTCTGGACTGGAGGAAGCAGTGTGTTGAGGCAGAGGCAGTCTGGACTTGAGGAACCAGTGTGTTGAGGCAGTCTGGACTGGAGGAAGCAGTGTGTTGAGGCAGTCTGGACTGGAGGAAGCAGTGTGTTGAGGCAGTCTGGAATTGGAGGAACCAGTGTGTTTAGGTAGAGGCAGTCTGGACTGGAGGAAGCAGTGTGTTGAGGCAGAGGCAGTCTGGACTGGAGGAAGTAGAGTGTTTAGGCAGTCTGGACTGGAGGAACCAGTGTGTTGAGGCAGAGGCAGTCTGGACTGGAGGAAGCAGTGTGTTGAGGCAGTCTGGACTGGAGAAAGTAGTATGTTGAGGCAGTCTGGACTGGAGGAAGTAGTGTGTTGAGGCAGTCTGGACTGGAGGAAGCAGTGTGTTGAGGAAGAGGCAGTCTGGACTGGAGGAAGCAGTGTGTTGAGGCAGTCTGGACTGGAGGAAGCAGTGTGTTGAGGCAATCTGGACTAGAGGAAGCAGTGTGTTGAGGCAGTCTGGACTGGAGGAAGCAGCGTGTTGAGGCAGTCTGGACTGGAGGAAGCAGAGTGTTGAGGCAGAGGCAGTCTGGACAGGAGGAAGTAGTGTTTTGAGGCAGAGGCAGTCTGGACTGGAGGAACCAGTGTGTTGAGGCAGTCTGGACTGGAGGAAGCAGTGTGTTGAGGCAGAGGCAGTCTGGACTGGAGGAACCAGTGTGTTGAGGCAGTCTGGACTGGATGAAGCAGTGTGTTGAGGCAGTCTGGACTGGAGGAAGCAGTGTGTTGAGGCAGAGGCAGTCTGGACTGGAGGAAGAGGTGTGTTGAGGCAGTCTGGACTGGAGGAACCAGTTTGTTGAGGCAGAGGCAGTCTGGACTGGAGGAAGTAGAGTGTTGAGGCAGTCTGGACTGGAGGAAGTAGTGTGTTGAGGCAGAGGCAGAGTGTACTGGAGGAAGTAGTGTGTTGAGGCAGAGGCAGGCTGGACTGGAGGAAGCAGAGTGTTGAGGCAGAGGCAGTCTGGACTGGAGGAACCAGTGTGTTGAGAAAGAGGCAGTCTGGACTGGAGGAAGCAGTGTGTTGACGTAGAGGCAGGCTGGACTGGAGGAAGCAGTGTGTTGAGGCAGAGGCAGTCTGGACTGGAGGAACCGGTGTGTTGAGGCATAGGCAGTCTGGACTGGAGGAAGCAGTGTGTTGAGGCAGAGGCAGGCTGGACTGGAGGAAGCAGTGTGTTGAGGCAGAGGCAGTCTGGACTGGAGGAACCAGTGTGTTGAGGCAGTCTGGACTGGAGGAAGCAGTGTGTTGAGTCAGGCTGGATCGGAGGAAGCAGTGTGTTGAGGCAGGCTGGACTGGAGGAAGCAGTGTGTTGAGGCAGAGGCAGTCTGGACTGGAGGAAGCAGTGTGTTGAGGCAGAGGCAGTCTGGACTGGAGGAACCAGTGTGTTAAGGCAGAGGCAGTCTGGACTGGAGGAACCAGTGTGTTGAGGCAGTCTGGACTGGAGGAAGCAGTGTGTTGAGGCAGGCTGGACTGGAGGAAGCAGTGTGTTGAGGCAGAGGCAGTCTGGACTGGAGGAAGCAGTGTGTTGAGGCAGAGGCAGTCTGGACTGGAGGAACCAATGTGTTGAGGCAGTCTGGACTGGAGGAACCAGTGTGTTGAGGCAGGCTGGACTGGAGGAAGCAGTGTGTTGAGGCAGGCTGGACTGGAGGAACCATTGTGTTGAGGCAGAGGCAGTCTGGACTGGAGGAAGCATTGTGTTGAGGCAGGCTGGACTGGAGGAACCAGTGTGTTGAGGCAGTCTGGACTGGAGGAACCAGTGTGTTGAGGCAGTCTGGACTGGAGGAACCAGTGTGTTGAGGCAGTCTGGACTGGAGGAAGCAGTGTGTTGAGGCAGAGGCAGTCTGGACTGGAGGAAGTAGAGTGCTTAGGCAGTCTGGACTGGAGGAACCAGTGTGTTGCGGCAGAGGCAGTCTGGACTGGAGGAAGCAGAGTGTTGAGGCAGTCTGGACTGGAGAAAGTAGTATGTTGAGGCAGTCTGGACTGGAGGAAGTACTGTGTTGAGGCAGTCTGGACTGGAGGAAGCAGTGTGTTGAGGCAGAGGCAGTCTGGACTGGAGGAAGCAGTGTGTTGAGGCAGTCTGGACTGGAGGAAGCAGTGTGTTGAGGCAAACTGGACTGGAGGAAGCAGTGTGTTGAGGCAGTCTGGACTGGAGGAAGCAGCGTGTTGAGGCAGTCTGGACTGGAGGAAGCAGCGTGTTGAGGCAGTCTGGACTGGAGGAAGTAGTTTGTTGAGGCAGTCTGGACTGGAGGAAGTAGTGTGTTGAGGCAGTCTGGACTGGAGGAAGCAGTGTGTTGAGGCAGAGGCAGGCTGGACTGGAGGAAGCAGTGTGTTGAGGCAGAGGCAGTCTGAACTGGAGGAAGAGGTGTGTTGAGGCAGTCTGGACTGGAGGAACCAGTGTGTTGAGGCAGAGGCAGTCTAGAGTGGAGGAAGTAGAGTGTTGAGGCAGACTGGACTGGAGGAAGTAGTGTGTTGAGGCAGTCTGGACTGGAGGAAGTAGTGTGTTGAGGCAGAGGCAGTCTGGACTGGAGGAAGCAGTGTGTTGAGGCAGTCTGGACTGGAGGAAACAGTGTGTTGAGGCAATCTGGACTGGAGGAAGCAGTGTGTTGAGGCAGTCTGGACTGGAGGAAGCAGCGTGTTGAGGCAGTCTGGACTGGAGGAAGTAGTGTTTTGAGGCAGTCTGGACTGGAGGAACCAGTGTGTTGAGGCAGAGGCAGTCTGGACTGGATCAAGCAGTGTGTTGAGGCAGTCTGGACTGGAGGAAGCAGTGTGTTGAGGCAATCTGGACTGGAGGAAGCAGTGTGTTGAGGCAGTCTGGACTGGAGGAAGCAGCGTGTTGTTGAGGCAGTCTGGACTGGAGGAAGCAGTGTGTTGAGGCATTCTGGACTGGAGGAAGTAGTGTGTTGAGGCAGTCTGGACTGGAGGAAGTAGTGTGTTGAGGCAGTCTGGACTGGAGGAAGCAGTGTGTTGAGGCAGAGGCAGGCTGGACTGGAGGAAGCAGTGTGTTGAGGCAGAGGCAGTCTGAACTGGAGGAAGCGGTGTGTTGAAGCAGTCTGGACTGGAGGAACCAGTGTGTTGAGGCAGAGGCAGTCTAGACTGGAGGAAGTAGAGTGTTGAGGCAGTCTGGACTGGAGGAAGTAGTGTGTTGAGGCAGTCTGGACTGGAGGAACTAGTGTGTTGAGGCAGAGGCAGTCTGGACTGGAGGAAGCAGTGTGTTGAGGCAGTCTGGACTGGAGGAACCAGTGTGTTGAGGCAGAGGCCTTCTGGACTGGAGGAAGCAGTGTGTTGAGGCAGTCTGAACTGGAGGAAGTAGTGTGTTGAGGCAGTCTGGACTGGAGGAAGTAGTGTGTTGAGCCAGTCTGGACTGGAGGAACCAGTGTGTTGAGGCAGAGGCAGTCTGGACTGGAGGAAGCAGTGTGTTGAGGCAGTCTGGACTGGAGGAAGCAGTGTGTTGAGGCAGTCTGGAATGGAGGAAGCAGTGTGTTGAGGCAGTCTGGACTGGAGGAAGCAGTGTGTTGAGGCAGTCTGGACTGGAGGAAGCAGCGTGTTGAGGCAGTCTGGACTGGAGGAAGTAGTGTGTTGAGGCAGTCTGGACTGGAGGAAGTAGTGTGTTGAGGCAGTCTGGACTGGAGGAAGCAGTGTGTTGAGGCAGAGGCAGGCTGGACTGGAGGAAGCAGTGTGTTGAGGCAGAGGCAGTCTGGACTGGAGGAAGCAGTGTGTTGAGGCTGAGGCAGGCTGGACTGGAGGAAGCAGTGTGTTGAGGCAGAGGCAGGCTGGACTGGAGGAAGCAGTGTGTTGAGGCAGAGGCAGTCTGGACTGGAGGAAGCAGTGTGTTGAGGCAGAGGCAGGCTGGACTGGAGGAAGCAGTGTGTTGAGGCAGAGGCAGGCTGGACTGGAGGAAGCAGTGTGTTGAGGCAGAGGCCGTCTGGACTGGAGGAAGAGGTGTGTTGAGAAAGTCTGGACTGGAGGAACCAGTTTGTTGAGGCAGAGGCAGTCTGGACTGGAGGAAGTAGATTGTTGAGGCAGGCTGGACTGGAGGAAGCAGTTTGTTGAGGCAGAGGCAGTCTGGACTGGAGGAAGCAGCGTGTTGAGGCAGAGGCAGTCTGGCCTGGAGGAAGTAGTGTGTTGAGGCAGTCTGGACTGGAGGAAGCAGCGTGTTGAGGCAGTCTGGACTGGAGGAAGCAGTGTTGAGGCAGTCTGGACTGGAGGAAGCAGCGTGTTGAGGCAGTCTGGACTGGAGGAAGCAGTGTGTTGAGGCAGTCTGGACTGGAGGAATCAGTGTGTTGAGGCAGGCTGGACTGGAGGAAGCAGTGTGTTGAGGCAGGCTGGACTGGAGGAAGCAGTGTGTTGAGGCAGAGGCAGTCTGTACTGGAGGAAGTAGTGTGTTGAGGCAGTCTGGACTGGAGGAACCAGCGTGTTGAGGCAGTCTGGACTGGAGGAAGCAGCGTGTTGAGGCAGTCTGGACTGGAGGAAGCAGCGTGTTGAGGCAGAGGCAGTCTGGACTGGAGGAAGCAGTGTGTTGAGGCAGTCTGGACTGGAGGAAGCAGCGTGTTGAGGCAGTCTGGACTGGAGGAAGCAGTGTGTTGAGGCAGAGGCAGTCTGTACTGGAGGAAGTAGTGTGTTGAGGCAGTCTGGACTGGAGGAAGCAGCGTGTTGAGGCAGACTGGACTGGAGGAAGTAGTGTGTTGAGGCAGTCTGGACTGGAGGAAGTAGTGTGTTGAGGCAGAGGCAGTCTGGACTGGAGGAAGCAGTGTGTTGAGGCAGTCTGGACTGGAGGAAACAGTGTGTTGAGGCAATCTGGACTGGAGGAAGCAGTGTGTTGAGGCAGTCTGGACTGGAGGAAGCAGCGTGTTGAGGCAGTCTGGACTGGAGGAAGTAGTGTTTTGAGGCAGTCTGGACTGGAGGAACCAGTGTGTTGAGGCAGAGGCAGTCTGGACTGGATCAAGCAGTGTGTTGAGGCAGTCTGGACTGGAAGAAGCAGTGTGTTGAGGCAATCTGGACTGGAGGAAGCAGTGTGTTGAGGCAGTCTGGACTGGAGGAAGCAGCGTGTTGTTGAGGCAGTCTGGACTGGAGGAAGCAGCGTGTTGAGGCAGTCTGGACTGGAGGAAGTAGTGTGTTGAGGCAGTCTGGACTGGAGGAAGTAGTGTGTTGAGGCAGTCTGGACTGGAGGAAGCAGTGTGTTGAGGCAGAGGCAGGCTGGACTGGAGGAAGCAGTGTGTTGAGGCAGAGGCAGTCTGAACTGGAGGAAGCGGTGTGTTGAAGCAGTCTGGACTGGAGGAACCAGTGTGTTGAGGCAGAGGCAGTCTAGACTGGAGGAAGTAGAGTGTTGAGGCAGTCTGGACTGGAGGAAGTAGTGTGTTGAGGCAGTCTGGACTGGAGGAACTAGTGTGTTGAGGCAGAGGCAGTCTGGACTGGAGGAAGCAGTGTGTTGAGGCAGTCTGGACTGGAGGAACCAGTGTGTTGAGGCAGAGGCCTTCTGGACTGGAGGAAGCAGTGTGTTGAGGCAGTCTGAACTGGAGGAAGTAGTGTGTTGAGGCAGTCTGGACTGGAGGAAGTAGTGTGTTGAGGCAGTCTGGACTGGAGGAACCAGTGTGTTGAGGCAGAGGCAGTCTGGACTGGAGGAAGCAGTGTGTTGAGGCAGTCTGGACTGGAGGAAGCAGTGTGTTGAGGCAGTCTGGAATGGAGGAAGCAGTGTGTTGAGGCAGTCTGGACTGGAGGAAGCAGTGTGTTGAGGCAGTCTGGACTGGAGGAAGCAGCGTGTTGAGGCAGTCTGGACTGGAGGAAGTAGTGTGTTGAGGCAGTCTGGACTGGAGGAAGTAGTGTGTTGAGGCAGTCTGGACTGGAGGAAGCAGTGTGTTGAGGCAGAGGCAGGCTGGACTGGAGGAAGCAGTGTTTTGAGGCAGAGGCAGTCTGGACTGGAGGAAGCAGTGTGTTGAGGCTGAGGCAGGCTGGACTGGAGGAAGCAGTGTGTTGAGGCAGAGGCAGGCTGGACTGGAGGAAGCAGTGTGTTGAGGCAGAGGCAGTCTGGACTGGAGGAAGCAGTGTGTTGAGGCAGAGGCAGGCTGGACTGGAGGAAGCAGTGTGTTGAGGCAGAGGCAGGCTGGACTGGAGGAAGCAGTGTGTTGAGGCAGAGGCCATCTGGACTGGAGGAAGAGGTGTGTTGAGGCAGTCTGGACTGGAGGAACCAGTTTGTTGAGGCAGAGGCAGTCTGGACTGGAGGAAGTAGATTGTTGAGGCAGGCTGGACTGGAGGAAGCAGTTTGTTGAGGCAGAGGCAGTCTGGACTGGAGGAAGCAGCGTGTTGAGGCAGAAGCAGTCTGGCCTGGAGGAAGTAGTGTGTTGAGGCAGTCTGGACTGGAGGAAGCAGCGTGTTGAGGCAGTCTGGACTGGAGGAAGCAGCGTGTTGAGGCAGAGGCAGTCTGGACTGGAGGAAGCAGTGTTGAGGCAGTCTGGACTGGAGGAAGCAGCGTGTTGAGGCAGTCTGGACTGGAGGAAGCAGTGTGTTGAGGCAGTCTGGACTGGAGGAATCAGTGTGTTGAGGCAGGCTGGACTGGAGGAAGCAGTGTGTTGAGGCAGGCTGGACTGGAGGAAGCAGTGTGTTGAGGCAGAGGCAGTCTGTACTGGAGGAAGTAGTGTGTTGAGGCAGTCTGGACTGGAGGAAGCAGCGTGTTGAGGCAGTCTGGACTGGAGGAAGCAGCGTGTTGAGGCAGTCTGGACTGGAGGAAGCAGCGTGTTGAGGCAGAGGCAGTCTGGACTGGAGGAAGCAGTGTGTTGAGGCAGTCTGGACTGGAGGAAGCAGCGTGTTGAGGCAGTCTGGACTGGAGGAAGCAGTGTGTTGAGGCAGAGGCAGTCTGTACTGGAGGAAGTAGTGTGTTGAGGCAGTCTGGACTGGAGGAAGCAGCGTGTTGAGGCAGACTGGACTGGAGGAAGTAGTGTGTTGAGGCAGTCTGGACTGGAGGAAGTAGTGTGTTGAGGCAGAGGCAGTCTGGACTGGAGGAAGCAGTGTGTTGAGGCAGTCTGGACTGGAGGAAACAGTGTGTTGAGGCAATCTGGACTGGAGGAAGCAGTGTGTTGAGGCAGTCTGGACTGGAGGAAGCAGCGTGTTGAGGCAGTCTGGACTGGAGGAAGTAGTGTTTTGAGGCAGTCTGGACTGGAGGAACCAGTGTGTTGAGGCAGAGGCAGTCTGGACTGGATCAAGCAGTGTGTTGAGGCAGTCTGGACTGGAGGAAGCAGTGTGTTGAGGCAATCTGGACTGGAGGAAGCAGTGTGTTGAGGCAGTCTGGACTGGAGGAAGCAGCGTGTTGTTGAGACAGTCTGGACTGGAGGAAGCAGCGTGTTGAGGCAGTCTGGACTGGAGGAAGTAGTGTGTTGAGGCAGTCTGGACTGGAGGAAGTAGTGTGTTGAGGCAGTCTGGACTGGAGGAAGCAGTGTGTTGAGGCAGAGGCAGGCTGGACTGGAGGAAGCAGTGTGTTGAGGCAGAGGCAGTCTGAACTGGAGGAAGCGGTGTGTTGAAGCAGTCTGGACTGGAGGAACCAGTGTGTTGAGGCAGAGGCAGTCTAGACTGGAGGAAGTAGAGTGTTGAGGCAGTCTGGACTGGAGGAAGTAGTGTGTTGAGGCAGTCTGGACTGGAGGAACTAGTGTGTTGAGGCAGAGGCAGTCTGGACTGGAGGAAGCAGTGTGTTGAGGCAGTCTGGACTGGAGGAACCAGTGTGTTGAGGCAGAGGCCTTCTGGACTGGAGGAAGCAGTGTGTTGAGGCAGTCTGAACTGGAGGAAGTAGTGTGTTGAGGCAGTCTGGACTGGAGGAAGTAGTGTGTTGAGGCAGTCTGGACTGGAGGAACCAGTGTGTTGAGGCAGAGGCAGTCTGGACTGGAGGAAGCAGTGTGTTGAGGCAGTCTGGACTGGAGGAAGCAGTGTGTTGAGGCAGTCTGGAATGGAGGAAGCAGTGTGTTGAGGCAGTCTGGACTGGAGGAAGCAGTGTGTTGAGGCAGTCTGGACTGGAGGAAGCAGCGTGTTGAGGCAGTCTGAACTGGAGGAAGTAGTGTGTTGAGGCAGTCTGGACTGGAGGAAGTAGTGTGTTGAGGCAGTCTGGACTGGAGGAAGCAGTGTGTTGAGGCAGAGGCAGGCTGGACTGGAGGAAGCAGTGTGTTGAGGCAGAGGCAGTCTGGACTGGAGGAAGCAGTGTGTTGAGGCTGAGGCAGGCTGGACTGGAGGAAGCAGTGTGTTGAGGCAGAGGCAGGCTGGACTGGAGGAAGCAGTGTGTTGAGGCAGAGGCAGTCTGGACTGGAGGAAGCAGTGTGTTGAGGCAGAGGCAGGCTGGACTGGAGGAAGCAGTGTGTTGAGGCAGAGGCAGGCTGGACTGGAGGAAGCAGTGTGTTGAGGCAGAGGCCGTCTGGACTGGAGGAAGAGGTGTGTTGAGGCAGTCTGGACTGGAGGAACCAGTTTGTTGAGGCAGAGGCAGTCTGGACTGGAGGAAGTAGATTGTTGAGGCAGGCTGGACTGGAGGAAGCAGTTTGTTGAGGCAGAGGCAGTCTGGACTGGAGGAAGCAGCGTGTTGAGGCAGAGGCAGTCTGGCCTGGAGGAAGTAGTGTGTTGAGGCAGTCTGGACTGGAGGAAGCAGCGTGTTGAGGCAGTCTGGACTGGAGGAAGCAGCGTGTTGAGGCAGAGGCAGTCTGGACTGGAGGAAGCAGTGTTGAGGCAGTCTGGACTGGAGGAAGCAGCGTGTTGAGGCAGTCTGGACTGGAGGAAGCAGTGTGTTGAGGCAGTCTGGACTGGAGGAAGCAGTGTGTTGAGGCAGTCTGGACTGGAGGAAGCAGCGTGTTGAGGCAGTCTGGACTGGAGGAAGTAGTGTGTTGAGGCAGTCTGGACTGGAGGAAGTAGTGTGTTGAGGCAGTCTGGACTGGAGGAAGCAGTGTGTTGAGGCAGAGGCAGGCTGGACTGGAGGAAGCAGTGTGTTGAGGCAGAGGCAGTCTGGACTGGAGGAAGCAGTGTGTTGAGGCTGAGGCAGGCTGGACTGGAGGAAGCAGTGTGTTGAGGCAGAGGCAGGCTGGACTGGAGGAAGCAGTGTGTTGAGGCAGAGGCAGTCTGGACTGGAGGAAGCAGTGTGTTGAGGCAGAGGCAGGCTGGACTGGAGGAAGCAGTGTGTTGAGGCAGAGGCAGGCTGGACTGGAGGAAGCAGTGTGTTGAGGCAGAGGCCGTCTGGACTGGAGGAAGAGGTGTGTTGAGGCAGTCTGGACTGGAGGAACCAGTTTGTTGAGGCAGAGGCAGTCTGGACTGGAGGAAGTAGATTGTTGAGGCAGGCTGGACTGGAGGAAGCAGTTTGTTGAGGCAGAGGCAGTCTGGACTGGAGGAAGCAGCGTGTTGAGGCAGAGGCAGTCTGGCCTGGAGGAAGTAGTGTGTTGAGGCAGTCTGGACTGGAGGAAGCAGCGTGTTGAGGCAGTCTGGACTGGAGGAAGCAGCGTGTTGAGGCAGAGGCAGTCTGGACTGGAGGAAGCAGTGTTGAGGCAGTCTGGACTGGAGGAAGCAGCGTGTTGAGGCAGTCTGGACTGGAGGAAGCAGTGTGTTGAGGCAGTCTGGACTGGAGGAATCAGTGTGTTGAGGCAGGCTGGACTGGAGGAAGCAGTGTGTTGAGGCAGGCTGGACTGGAGGAAGCAGTGTGTTGAGGCAGAGGCAGTCTGTACTGGAGGAAGTAGTGTGTTGAGGCAGTCTGGACTGGAGGAAGCAGCGTGTTGAGGCAGTCTGGACTGGAGGAAGCAGCGTGTTGAGGCAGTCTGGACTGGAGGAAGCAGCGTGTTGAGGCAGAGGCAGTCTGGACTGGAGGAAGCAGTGTGTTGAGGCAGTCTGGACTGGAGGAAGCAGCGTGTTGAGGCAGTCTGGACTGGAGGAAGCAGTTTGTTGAGGCAGTCTGATAGAATCTATCAATACCTTTACACTGTTGTCTAGATCCTCCTCTCCTGGTATCAATACCTTTACACTGCTGTCTAGATCCTCCTGTCCTGGTTTCAATACCTTTACACTGCTGTCTAGATCCTCCTCTCCTCTCCTCGTATCAATACATTTACACTGCTGTCTAGATCCTCCTCTCCTCTCCTGGTATCAATACCTTTACACTGTTGTCGAGATCCTCCTCTCCTCTCCTCGTATCAATACCTTTACACTGTTGTCTAGATCCTCCTCTCCTCTCCTCGTATCAATCACCTTTACACTGCTGTCTAGATCCTCCTCTCCTGGGATCAATACCATTACACTGCTGTCTAGATCCTCCTCTCCTCTCCTGGTATCAATACCTTTACACTGTTGTCTAGATCCTCCTCTCCTGGTATCAATCCTACACTATGCATATCCTAGCTTCTGGGCCTGATTGACAGGCAGTTTACTTTGGGCACGTCAGTCATCCGAAATTCCGAACAAAAAACAGTCTCCAAAACAGACGGCGCCAAAATTGAAGGCCAAAGGCTTTACAGAGAGAGAGAGGGAGAGATGGAGAGGAGGGAGAGAGAGAGAGAGAGAGAGAGAGAGAGAGAGAGAGAGAGAGAGAGAGAGAGAGAGAGAGAGAAGGGGGAAAGAAGGACACGGCATGGGGGAGAGTGAGAGGTAAAGAGAAACAGAGAGCGAGAATGGGAGAAAGCGAGAGAAAGAGAGCAGTCCTAGTTCAAGACAACACCGATCCTGTGTCTATTGACACACCTGGCTATATGCCAACGTTGGACTGGAGAATTTAGTGGCCAAGCTGTTATTAATGGAGCATGTCATTGACTCAAAGTGGGGAATGTGTCATCTCTCCTCTCAGTGTCTGCTGTGTGATTGACTTACTGCCACAGGTGTGTTTGTGTGTGCGTGTCTTGTTTAATTCTGAGGGCTGAGATCCCGCTAATGGGATCGATATGACAACAGCCAGTGAAAGTGCAGGGCGCCAAATTCAAAACAACAGAAATCCCATAATTGAAATTCCTCAAACATAGAAGTATTTCACACCGTTTTAAAGATACACTTCTTGTTAATCCCACCACAGTGTCTGATTTCAAATAGGCTTTACGGCGAAAGTACCACAAACGATTATGTTAGGTCAGAGCCAAGTCACAGAAAAACACAGCCATTTTTCCAGCCAAATAAGAAATAGAGATAGAATTAATCACTATCCTTTGATGATCTTCATCAGATGGCACTCATAGGACTTCGTGTTACACAATACATGTATGCTTTGTTCGATAAAGTTCATATTTATATCAGAAAATCTCAGTATACATTGACGCGTTATGTTCAGTAGTTCCAAAAACATCAGGTGATTTTGCAGAGAGCCACATCAATTTACAGAAATTCTCGTAATAAATGTTGATGAAAATACAAGTGTTATGCATGGAATTATAGATACACTTCTCCTTAATGCAACCGCTGTTTCAGATTACAAAAAAGCTTTACGGAAAAAGCAAACCATGCAATAATCTGAGTATGGCGCTCAGAGACCAAACAAGCCAAAAAGATATCCGCCATATTGTGAAGTCAACAGAAGTCAGAAATGACATTATTAATATTCACCTACCTTTGATGATCATCATCAGAATGCACTCCCAGGAATCCCAGTTCCACAATAATTTTTTGTTTTGTTCGATAATATCCATCATTTATGTCCAAATAGCTACTTTTGTTAGCGCGTTTTGTAAACAAATCCAAAGTAACAAAGCACATTCACTAGGAGCAGACGAAATATCAAAAAGTTCCGTTACAGTCCGTAGAAACATGTCAAACGATGTATAGAATCAATCTTTAGGATGTTTTTAAAATCTTCAATAATGTTCCAACCGGAAAATTCCTTTGTCTGTAGAAAAACAATGGAACACGAGCTACCTCTCACGTGAACGAGCGTAACGAGCTTGTGGCACTCTGCCAGACCACTGACTCAAAGAGCCCTTCTGAGCCCCTCCTTTACAGTAGAAGCCTCAAACAAGTCTCTAAAGACTGTTGACATCCGGTGGAAGCCTTAGGAAGTGCAACATGACCAATATCCCACTGTATCTTCAATAGGGAATGAGTTGAAAAACAACCAACCTCAGATTTCCCACTTCTTGGTTGGATTTTTTCTCAGATTTCTGCCTGCCATATGAGTTCTGTTATACTCACATCCATCATTCAAACAGTTTTAAAAACGTCAGAGTGTTTTCTATCCAAATATACGAATAATATGCATATATTAGCAACTGTGACTAAGTAGCAGGCAGTTTACTCTGGGCACCTCTGGGCACCTTATTCATCCAAGCTACTCAATACTGCCCCCAGACATAAAAAGATAACTAACCTTGTGGGGACACATAGTTCAGTCCCATTCAAAATCCTATTTTCCCTAACCCTAAACCTAAACATAACCCTAAACCTAACCCTAACCCTAACCCTAACCCTAGCTCCTAACCCTAAACCTAATTCATAATTTCCCCTCCTCTCCTCTCATCATTTCCCCTCCTCTCCTCTCATCATTTCCCCTCCTCTCCTCTCATCATTTCCCCTCCTCTCCTCTCATCATTTCCCCTCCTCTCCTCTCATCATTTCCCCCCCTCTCCTCTCATCATTTCCCCTCCTCTCCTCTCATCATTTCCCCTCCTCTCGTCTCATCATTTCCCCTCCTCTCCTCTCATCATTTCCCCTCCTCTCCTCTCATCATTTCCCCTCCTCTCCTCTCATCATTTCCCCTCCTTCTCCTCTCATCATTTCCCCTCCTCTCCTCTCATCATTTCCCCTCCTCTCCTCTCATCATTTCCCCTCCTCTCCTCTCATCATTTCCCCTCCTCTCCTCTCATCATTTCCCCTCCTCTCCTCTCATCATTTCCCCTCCTCTCCTCTCATCATTTCCCCTCCTCTCCTCTCATCATTTCCCCTCCTCTCCTCTCAGAATTTCCCCTCCTTCTCCTCTCATCATTTCCCCTCCTTCTACTCTCATCATTTCCCCTCCTTCTCCTCTCATCATTTCCCCTCCTCTCCTCTCATAATTTCCCCTCCTCTCCTCTCCTCTCATCGTTTCCCCTCCTCTCCTCTCATCATTTCCCCTCCTCTCCTCTTATAATTTCCCCTTCTCTCCTCTCCTCTCATCATTTCCCTCCTCTCCTCTCATCATTTCCCCTCCTCTCCTCTCATCATTTCCCCTCCTCTCCTCTCATCATTTCCCCTCCTCTCCTCTCATCATTTCCCCTCCTCTCCTCTCATCATTTCCCCTCCTCTCCTCTCATCATTTCCCCTCCTCTCCTCTCATCATTTCCCCTCCTTCTCCTCTCATCATTTCCCCTCCTTCTCCTCTCATCATTTCCCCTCCTCTCCTCTCATCATTTCCCCTCCTCTCCTCTCATCATTTCCCCTCCTCTCCTCTCATCATTTCCCCTCCTCTCCTCTCATCATTTCCCCTCCTCTCCTCTCATCATTTCCCCTCCTCTCCTCTCATCATTTCCCCTCCTCTCCTCTCATTATTTCCCCTCCTCCTCTCATCATTTCCCATCCTCTCCTCTCATCATTTCCCCTCCTCTCCTCTCATCATTTCCCCTCCTCTCCTCTCATCATTTCCCCTCCTCTCCTCTCATCATTTCCTCTCCTCTCCTCTCATCATTTCCCCTCCTATCCTCTCATCATTTCCCCTCCTCTCCTCTCATCATTTCCCCTCCTCTCCTCTCATCATTTCCCCTCCTCTCCTCTCATCATTTCCCCTCCTCTCCTCTCATCATTTCCCCTCCTTCTCCTCTTATCATTTCCCCTCCTCTCCTCTCATCATTTCCCCTCCTTCTCCTTTTATCATTTCCCCTCCTCTCCTCTCATAATTTCCCCTCCTTCTCCTCTCATCATTTCCCCTCCTTCTACTCTCATCATTTCCCCTCCTTCTCCTCTCATCATTTCCCCTCCTCTCCTCTCATAATTTCCCCTCCTCTCCTCTCCTCTCATCATTTTCCCTCCTCTCCTCTCATCATTTCCCCTCCTCTCCTCTCATAATTTCCCCTCCTCTCCTCTCATCATTTCCCCTCCTCTCCTCTCATCATTTCCCCTCCTCTCCTCTCATCATTTCCCCTCCTTCTCCTCTCATCATTTCCCCTCCTTCTCCTCTCATCATTTCCCCTCCTCTCCTCTCATCATTTCCCCTCCTCTCCTCTCATCATTTCCCCTCCTCTCCTCTCATCATTTCCCCTCCTCTCCTCTCATCATTTCCTCTCCTCTCCTTTCATCATTTCCCCTCCTTCTCCTCTCATCATTTCCCCTCCTCTCCTCTCATCATTTCCCCTCCTCTCCTCTCATCATTTCCCCTCCTCTCCTCTCATCATTTCCCCTCCTCTACTCTCATCATTTCCTCTCCTCTCCTCTCATCATTTACCCTCCTCTCCTCTCATCATTTCCCCTCCTCTCCTCTCATCATTTCCCCTCCTCTCCTCTCATCATTTCCCCTCCTTCTCCTCTCATCATTTCCCCTCCTTCTCCTCTCATCATTTCCCCTCCTTCTCCTCTCATCATTCCCCCTCCTCTCCTCTCATCATTTCCCCTCCTCTCCTCTCATCATTTCCCCTCCTCTCCTCTCATCATTTCCCCTCCTCTCCTCTCATCATTTCCTCTCCTCTCCTTTCATCATTTCCCCTCCTTCTCCTCTCATCATTTCCCCTCCTCTCCTCTCATCATTTCCCCTCCTCTCCTCTCATCATTTCCCCTCCTCTCCTCTCATCATTTCCTCTCCTCTCCTCTCATCATTTTCCCTCCTCTCCTCTCATCATTTCCCCTCCTCTCCTCTCATCATTTCCCCTCCTCTCCTCTCATCATTTCCCCTCCTTCTCCTCTCATCATTTCCCCTCCTTCTCCTCTCATCATTTCCCCTCCTCTCCTCTCATCATTTCCCCTCCTCTCCTCTCATCATTTCCCCTCCTCTCCTCTCATCTCATCATTTCCCCTCCTCTCCTCTCATCATTTCCCCTCCTCTCCTCTCATCATTTCCCCTCCTCTCCTCTCATCATTTCCCCTCCTCTCCTCTCATCATTTCCCCTCCTCTCCTCTCATCATTTCCCCTCCTTCTCCTCGCTGTCTTTTTGCCTGACTCTTTTTATTTACTCCATCATCTCCAGATTTCTCCTTCCTTCTCTATGGAGGGAATATCAAGGAACATAGCAGCCAGTGTAAATTCACAGAGAGGTTCTGTTTTCCTGTTTCGGTTCAGTGAAAGTGTGGTTGTTATGGGTTCAGAGTAAGTTCAGAATCAGGGAGTATGTGTGTGAGTTGATAGCTCTGTTGGGTAAACACTCCTTCAACCATGTCTTTGCTATCATAATAACTATAAAATACACCATTTATCCTGCTTCAGTCATGCCTCTGCTATCATAATTACTATACAAAACACCATTTATCCTTCTTCAGTGACGTGTCTTGTTCGAAAAGGGAGGTTCCGCCAATCCAGAGACACACACACAACTACGCAACAACCGACCCAGCCGCTGACTCAAGCGCAAACACACACACACACACACACACACACACACACACACACACACACACACACACACACAAACACGGCATGGAGGAGTATTTTCAATGTGGCGAATATCAGCCCTTATCATCAAAGCCTGACCTGACAGTCTCAAGAGGGACAGTCTTTAATCCACTAATGCTGCCTCCCTCCTCTCAGGGCTGCCTGACCTGATGGTCTCAAGAGGAACAGTCTTTAATCCACTAATGCTGCCTCCCTCCTCTCAGGGCTGCCTGACCTGACAGTCTCAAGAGGGACAGTCTTTAATCCACTAATGCTTCCTCCCTCCTCTCAGGGCTGCCTGACCTGACGGTCTCAAGAGGGACAGTCTTTAATCCACTAATGCTTCCTCCCTCCTCTCAGGGCTGCCTGACCTGACGGTCTCAAGAGGGACAGTCTTTAATCCACTAATGCTGCCTCCCTCCTCTCAGGGCTGCCTGACCTGACAGTCTCAAGAGGAACAGTCTTTAAACCACTAATGCTGCCTCCCTCCTCTCAGGGCTGCCTGACCTGACAGTCTCAAGAGGGACAGTCTTTAATCCATTAATGCTGCCTCCCTCTTCTTACATTCCTCCTATTTTTCCTCTCTTCTGCTGCTGTATCCCTACATCTATCCTCTACATCTGACCCCTACATCTGACCCCTACATCTAACCCCTACATCTGACCCCTACATCTGACCCCTAAATCTAACCCCTACATCTGACCCCTACATCTGAGCCCTACATCTAACCCCTACATCTATCCCCAACATCTAACCTCTACATCTGACCCCTACATCTGACCACTACATCTGACCCCTACATCTAAC
>NC_048588.1:33946264-33973764 GCF_013265735.2 Oncorhynchus mykiss
TGAAGGCCAGAGGATGAAGGGGACGTGTGATGTCACATGACCCAACCAAATGTTACAGACAAAGACATATAGCTACCGTATCCCTGGAGACTACTGGCTCCTCCTAGATCTGTTATGTCCAAACTATACCCCCTCGGTCTACATTAGTTGATGTGGGAATAGTTAGCATAACCGAGATGATGTCTGAACCATGTATGGAGATCAGTAGTTGTCATAACCAGGAAGCGATCTACTGATCCTCTGGTTATGATGTCAGACATGAAACAGACGGGATGTTTTGTTGACCCCCTCATCATAGAGTGTGTTGTGTTTTTGTGGCTGGGACATCATGAATCTGTTTTCAAGTGCCTATTCACAGTTCTGTGTGGGAAGATGGCACCATGCTGTACGGCTGCCGTCTTGTGAGCTGCGACCCAATTTTGCTATTTTGTGTTTTTTGTTTGTTGGCGTTTATACTTTTTTAATGATTTGACAATAACTTTTGAACATCAGATTGGCAGATACTAACCTCAATTCCAGCTTCAACTTTGACTTCGACTCATCTGCCCTGGGCTCTTTGTGTAATTCCAACCTAATTTTTCAGGCTATCCATGAGGAAACGCAGGCGAAAAGAGGCAGGGGAGGGTAACCCTGGGGTGATTAAGGTCGGAAGGGAAAACCGATCACCTCTTCCCTCCATTCTATTGGCTAACAGTCAATTACGGATTTACAAAGGAAGACCCAGCCCTGATCTGCCCAACGATGTCTCTCTACCAGACGAACTCAGTGCATTTTATGCACCTTTTGACAACATCATCACCAACCTAAAGCACGAGGGCCCCCACTGACCCATGGGACTAGGTGGTTTCGCTCTCCGAAGCCGAAGTGAATAAGGTTTTTAATCAGGTCAAAACTCGTAAGGCCAACAGGGACGGATGGTATTCCAGGGCTCGTTCTCAGAGCAATGAGCAGAACAACTGACAGGCACGTTCAACTGTCATTTTCAACCTCTCCTCGTCCCAGTCTATAATCCCCGGGTCTCAAGCAGACCACCATCGTTCCTGTTCCCGAGAGAGGCTTCCTGCCACAATGACTACCACCCTGTAGCACTCACAATCTGTCATCAGGAAGTGATGACTACCACCCTGTAGCACTCAAAATCTGTCATCGTGAAGTGATGACTACCACCCTGTAGCACTCAAAATCTGTCATCGTGAAGTGATGACTACCACCCTGTAGCACTCAAAATCTGTCATCGTGAAGTGATGACTACCACCCTGTAGCACTCAAAATCTGTCATCGTGAAGTGCTTTAAAAGGCTGGTTTTAAGACCAGGGGATGGGCAACTTTTAAGTTTTAGAGTTAATTCCGTGCAATTCAACACATTTTGCCATGGGGTGTGGAGAAGATTTTGCTAATTTTATAACACATTTCATGCAATTCTACTCATTTTGCCATGGGGTGGAGAGACAAAATCTCTGTTTTACCCTCATTTCTTGCAATACACATTTTGCCATAGGATAGAGAGAAATGTTTTGATACAAGTGAGACTGACTAATGCAATCAATGGGGCCCCCTGGCCGGTAATTCGACCATGATAGCTGGCCGCTAAAACAATTTTAGCAATCACATCTTTTTTCGCTGACATGGGCTAATTGACTGACTATCAGGGGGGGTTGATCCGAGGGCCTTCAAAGGGGGGCCCGCCAGTTGCCCATCCCTGCCCTAGACCCACTCAAATTTGCATATCACCTCAACAGACTATAGTGCCCTCAAAGCTCATCAATAAGCTAAGGATCCTGGGACTAAACACCTCCCTCTGCAACTAGATCCTGGATTTCCTGACGGGTCGCCCCCAGGTAGTAAGGGTAGGTAACAACACGTCTGCCACACAGATCCTCTACACTGGGGCCCCTCAGGGGTGTGTACTTAGTCCCATACTGTACTACCTGTTCACCCACGACTGTGTGGCCGTGCACGACTCCAACACCATAATCATAATTTGCTGACGGCACAACGGTGGTAGGTCTGATCACCGGCAACGATGAGACAGCCTATAGAGAGGAGGTCAGAGACCTGGTAGTGTGGTGCCAGGACAACAACCTCTCCCTCTCCCTCAACATGGGAAAGACAAAGGAGCTTATCGTGGACTACAGGAAACAGATGGCCGAACAGGCCAGCTTCCACATCAACAGGGCTGCAGTGGAGCGGGACGAGAGCTTCGACTTCCTTTGTGTCCAAATCACATAAGGACTTAAAATGGTCCACAGACGCAAACAGTCGTAAAGAAGGCACGACAGTACCTCTTCACCCCTCGGCAGGTTGAAATGATTTGTCGTGGTTCCTCAAAACGTTCTACAGCTGCACCATTGAGAGCATCTTGACTGGCTGCATCACCGCTTGGTATGGCATTGGCACCGCCATTGATCGCCTGGCGCTACAGAAGGTGGTGCGGACAGCCCAGTGCATCACTGGGGCAGAGCTCCCTGCCATCAAGGACCTCTATTATCAGGCGGTGTGAAAGGAAGACATGGGAAATTGTTAAAGACTCCAACCACTGAACAGCTTCTTATCCCCAAGCCAGACGACTGCTAAATAGCTAACAAAGTGACTTTACATACTATTTAAATGTTATTACAATTTGTGCAATGTCTCTATGTACATTCTACACACTTACACAATCATCTTATACACTGCTACTATGTTTATTTGCATTATTTATTTAACCTTTATTTAACTAGGCAAGTCAGTTAAAGAACAAATTCTTATTTACAATGTCGGCCTACACCAGGCCAAACCCAGACGACGCTGGGCCAATTGTGCGTCTTTAACGGCAGATCTCCTCTTCGTCTGAAGAGGAGTAAGGATCGGACCAAGATGCAGCGTGGTAAGTGTCCATAACTTTAATCAAAGAAAGCACTGAACACGGAATACAAAAATAACAAAAGAAACGTGAAGAAACGAAACCCGAAACAGTACCGTGTGGCGACAAACACACACACGGAAACAAACACCCACCAACCAACAGTGAAACCCAGGCTACCTAAATATGATTCTCAATCAGAGACAACTAATGACACCTGTCTCTGATTGAGAACCATACTAGGCCGAAACATAGAAATCCCCAAAATCATAGAAAAACAAACATAGACTGCCCACCCCAACTCACGCCCTGACCATACTAAATAAAGACAAAACAAAGGAAATAAAGGTCAGAACATGACAGCGTCACCCTATGGGACTCCCAATCACATCCGGTTGTGATACAGCCTAGATTCGAACCAGGGTGTCTGTAGTGACACCTATAGCACTGAGATGCAGAGCCTTAGACCACTGTGCCATATATCCTGATGCCTAGTCACCTTACCCCTATACATATCTAACCCTACCACTCCAGTATCCCTGCACATTTTAAATATGGTGTTGGCACTGACCATGGAACTGACCCTGTATATAGCTACTGACCCTGGAACTGACCCTGTACTGTATATAGCTACTGACCCTGGAACTGACCCTGTATATAGCTACTGACCCTGGAACTGACCCTGTATATAGCTACTGACCCTGTATATAGCTACTGACCCTGTATATAGCTACTGACCCTGTATATAGCTACTGACCCTGTATGTAGCTACTGACCCTGCATATAACTACTGACCCTGGAACTGACCCTGTATATAACTACTGACCCTGTATATAACTACTGACCCTGGAACTGACCCTGTATATAACTACTGACCCTGTATATAGCTACTGAGCCTGTATATAGCTACTGACCCTGTATATAGCTACTGACCCTGTAAGTAGCTACTGAGCCTGTATATAGCTACTGACCCTGTATATAACTACTGACCCTGTATGTAGCTACTGACCCTGTATATAACTACTGACCCTGTATGTAGCTACTTACCCTGTATATAACTACTGACCCTGTATGTAGCTACTGAGCCTGTATATAGCTACTGACCCTGTATATAACTACTGACCCTGTATGTAGCTACTGAGCCTGTATATAGCTACTGACCCTGTATATAGCTACTGACCCTGTATATAGCTACTGACCCTGGAACTGACCCTGTATATAGCTGTTGACTCTGTATATAGCTACTGACCCTGTATATAACTACTGACCCTGGAACTGTCCCTGTATATAACTACTGACCCTGGAACTGACCCTGTATATAACTACTGACCCTGTATATAACTACTGACCCTGGAACTGACCCTGTATATAACTACTGAACCTGTATATAGCTACTGACCCTGTATGTAGCTACTGAGCCTGTACATAGCTACTGACCCTGTATATAGCTACTGACCCTGTATATAGCTACTGACCCTGGAACTGACCCTGTATATAGCTACTGACTCTGTATATAGCTACTGACCCTGTATATAGCTACTGACCCTGTATATAGCTACTGACCCTGTATATAGCTACTGACCCTGTATATAGCTACTGACCCTGGAACTGACCCTGTATATAGCTGCTGTTCCTGGAACTGACACTGTATATAGCTACTGACCCTGGAACTGACCCTGTATATAGCTACTGACCCTGGAACTGTCCCTGTATATAGCTACTGACCCTGGGACTGACCCTATGTATATAGCTACTGTTCCTGGAACTGACCCTGTATATAGCTACTGACCCTGGAACTGACCCTGTATATAGCTACTGACCCTGGAACTGTCCCTGTATATAGCTACTGACCCTGGGACTGACCCTATGTATATAGCTACTGACCCTGGAACTGTCCCTGTATATAGCTACTGACCCTGGGACTGACCCTATGTATATAGCTACTGACCCTGGAACTGTCCCTGTATATAGCTACTGACCCTGGGACTGACCCTATGTATATAGCTACTGTTCCTGGAACTGTCCCTGTATATAGCTACAGACCCTGGGACTGACCCTATGTATATAGCTACTGTTCCTGGAACTGTCCCTGTATATAGCTACTGACCCTGGGACTGACCCTATGTATATAGCTACTGTTCCTGGAACTGTCCCTGTATATAGCTACTGACCCTGGGACTGACCCTATGTATATAGCTACTGACCCTGGAACTGTCCCTGTATATAGCTACTGACCCTGGAACTGTCCCTGTATATAGCTACTGACCCTGGGACTGGCCCTATGTATATAGCTACTGTTCCTGGAACTGTCCCTGTATATAGCTACTGACCCTGGGACTGACCCTATGTATATAGCTACTGTTCCTGGAACTGTCCCTGTATATAGCTACTGACCCTGGGACTGACCCTATGTATATAGCTACTGTTCAAGGAACTGTCCCTGTATATAGCTACTGACCCTGGGACTGACCCTATGTATATAGCTACTGACCCTGGAACTGTCCCTGTATATAGCTACTGACCCTGGGACTGACCCTATGTATATAGCTACTGTTCCTGGAACTGTCCCTGTATATAGCTACTGACCCTGGGACTGACCCTATGTATATAGCTACTGTTCCTGGAACTGTCCCTGTATATAGCTACTGACCCTGGGACTGACCCTATGTATATAGCTACTGTTCCTGGAACTGCCCCTGTATATAGCTACTGACCCTGGGACTGACCCTATGTATATAGCTACTGACCCTGAAACTGTCCCTGTATATAGCTACTGACCCTGGAACTATCCCTGTATATAGCTACTGACCCTGGGACTGGCCCTATGTATATAGCTACTGTTCCTGGAACTGTCCCTGTATATAGCTACTGACCCTGGGACTGACCCTATATATATAGCTACTGTTCCTGGAACTGTCCCTGTATATATCTACTGACCCTGGGACTGACCCTATGTATATAGCTACTGTTCCTGGAACTGTCCCTGTATATAGCTACTGACCCTGGGACTGACCCTATGTATATAGCTACTGTTCCTGGAACTGTCCCTGTATATAGCTACTGACCCTGGGACTGACCCTATGTATATAGCTACTGACCCTGGAACTGTCCCTGTATATATCTACTGACCCTGGGACTGACCCTATGTATATAGCTACTGTTCCTGGAACTGTCCCTGTATATAGCTACTGACCCTGGGACTGACCCTATGTATATAGCTACTGTTCCTGGAACTGTCCCTGTATATAGCTACTGACCCTGGGACTGACCCTATGTATATAGCTACTGTTCCTGGAACTGTCCCTGTATATAGCTACTGACCCTGGGACTGACCCTATGTATATAGCTACTGTTCCTGGAACTGTCCCTGTATATAGCTACTGACCCTGGGACTGACCCTATGTATATAGCTACTGACCCTGGAACTGTCCCTGTATATAGCTACTGACCCTGGGACTGACCCTATGTATATAGCTACTGTTCCTGGAACTGTCCCTGTATATAGCTACTGACCCTGGGACTGACCCTATGTATATAGCTACTGTTCCTGGAACTGTCCCTGTATATAGCTACTGACCCTGGGACTGACCCTATGTATATAGCTACTGTTCCTGGAACTGTCCCTGTATATAGCTACTGACCCTGGGACTGACCCTGTATATAGCTACTGACCCTGGAACTGTCCCTGTATATAGCTACTGACCCTGGGACTGACCCTATGTATATAGCTACTGTTCCTGGAACTGTCCCTGTATATAGCTACTGACCCTGGGACTGACCCTATGTATATAGCTACTGACCCTGGAACTGTCCCTGTATATAGCTACTGACCCTGGGACTGACCCTATGTATATAGCTACTGTTCCTGGAACTGTCCCTGTATATAGCTACTGACCCTGGGACTGACCCTATGTATATAGCTACTGTTCCTGGAACTGTCCCTGTATATAGCTACTGACCCTGGGACTGACCCTATGTATATAGCTACTGTTCCTGGAACTGCCCCTGTATATAGCTACTGACCCTGGGACTGACCCTATGTATATAGCTACTGACCCTGGAACTGTCCCTGTATATAGCTACTGACCCTGGAACTGTCCCTGTATATAGCTACTGACCCTGGGACTGGCCCTATGTATATAGCTACTGTTCCTGGAACTGTCCCTGTATATAGCTACTGACCCTGGGACTGACCCTATGTATATAGCTACTGTTCCTGGAACTGTCCCTGTATATATCTACTGACCCTGGGACTGACCCTATGTATATAGCTACTGTTCCTGGAACTGTCCCTGTATATAGCTACTGACCCTGGGACTGACCCTATGTATATAGCTACTGTTCCTGGAACTGTCCCTGTATATAGCTACTGACCCTGGGACTGACCCTAGGTATATAGCTACTGTTCCTGGAACTGTCCCTGTATATAGCTACTGACCCTGGGACTGACCCTATGTATATAGCTACTGTTCCTGGAACTGTCCCTGTATATAGCTACTGACCCTGGGACTGACCCTATGTATATAGCTACTGTTCCTGGAACTGTCCCTGTATATAGCTACTGACCCTGGGACTGACCCTATGTATATAGCTACTGTTCCTGGAACTGCCCCTGTATATAGCTACTGACCCTGGGACTGACCCTATGTATATAGCTACTGACCCTGGAACTGTCCCTGTATATAGCTACTGACCCTGGAACTGTCCCTGTGTATAGCTACTGACCCTGGGACTGGCCCTATGTATATAGCTACTGTTCCTGGAACTGTCCCTGTATATAGCTACTGACCCTGGGACTGACCCTATGTATATAGCTACTGTTCCTGGAACTGTCCCTGTATATATCTACTGACCCTGGGACTGACCCTATGTATATAGCTACTGTTCCTGGAACTGTCCCTGTATATAGCTACTGACCCTGGGACTGACCCTATGTATATAGCTACTGTTCCTGGAACTGTCCCTGTATATAGCTACTGACCCTGGGACTGACCCTAGGTATATAGCTACTGTTCCTGGAACTGTCCCTGTATATAGCTACTGACCCTGGGACTGACCCTATGTATATAGCTACTGTTCCTGGAACTGTCCCTGTATATAGCTACTGACCCTGGGACTGACCCTATGTATATAGCTACTGTTCCTGGAACTGTCCCTGTATATAGTTACTGACCCTGGGACTGACCCTATGTATATAGCTACTGTTCCTGGAACTGTCCCTGTATATAGCTACTGACCCTGGGACTGACCCTATGTATATAGCTACTGTTCCTGGAACTGTCCCTGTATATAGCTACTGACCCTGGGACTGACCCTATGTATATAGCTACTGTTCCTGGAACTGTCCCTGTATATAGCTACTGACCCTGGGACTGACCCTATGTATATAGCTACTGTTCCTGGAACTGTCCCTGTATATAGCTACTGACCCTGGGACTGACCCTATGTATATAGCTACTGTTCCTGGAACTGTCCCTGTATATAGCTACTGACCCTGGGACTGGCCCTATGTATATAGCTACTGTTCCTGGAACTGTCCCTGTATATAGCTACTGACCCTGGGACTGGCCCTATGTATATAGCTACTGTTCCTGGAACTGTCCCTGTATATAGCTACTGACCCTGGAACTGTCCCTGTATATAGCTACTGACCCTGGAACTGTCCCTGTATATAGCTACTGACCCTGGGACTGACCCTATGTATATAGCTACTGACCCTGGAACTGTCCCTGTATATAGCTACTGACCCTGGGACTGACCCTATGTATATAGCTACTGTTCCTGGAACTGTCCCTGTATATAGCTACTGACCCTGGGACTGACCCTATGTATATAGCTACTGTTCCTGGAACTGTCCCTGTATATAGCTACTGACCCTGGGACTGACCCTATGTATATAGCTACTGACCCTGGAACTGTCCCTGTATATAGCTACTGACCCTGGAACTGTCCCTGTATATAGCTACTGACCCTGGGACTGGCCCTATGTATATAGCTACTGTTCCTGGAACTGTCCCTGTATATAGCTACTGACCCTGGGACTGACCCTATGTATATAGCTACTGTTCCTGGAACTGTCCCTGTATATATCTACTGACCCTGGGACTGACCCTATGTATATAGCTACTGTTCCTGGAACTGTCCCTGTATATAGCTACTGACCCTGGGACTGACCCTATGTATATAGCTACTGTTCCTGGAACTGCCCCTGTATATAGCTACTGACCCTGGGACTGACCCTATGTATATAGCTACTGACCCTGGAACTGTCCCTGTATATAGCTACTGACCCTGGGACTGACCCTATGTATATAGCTACTGTTCCTGGAACTGTCCCTGTATATAGCTACTGACCCTGGGACTGACCCTATGTATATAGCTACTGTTCCTGGAACTGTCCCTATATATAGCTACTGACCCTGGGACTGACCCTATGTATATAGCTACTGTTCCTGGAACTGTCCCTGTATATAGCTACTGACCCTGGGACTGACCCTATGTATATAGCTACTGTTCCTGGAACTGTCCCTGTATATAGCTACTGACCCTGGGACTGACCCTATGTATATAGCTACTGTTCCTGGAACTGTCCCTGTATATAGCTACTGACCCTGGGACTGACCCTATGTATATAGCTACTGTTCCTGGAACTGTCCCTGTATATAGCTACTGACCCTGGGACTGACCCTATGTATATAGCTACTGTTCCTGGAACTGTCCCTGTACTGTATATAGCTACTGACCCTGGGACTGACCCTATGTATATAGCTACTGTTCCTGGAACTGTCCCTGTATATAGCTACTGACCCTGGAACTGTCCCTGTACTGTATATAGCTACTGTTCCTGGAACTGCCCCTGTATATAGCTACTGTTCCTGGAACTGTCCCTGTATATAGCTACTGACCCTGGAACTGTCCCTGTATATAGCTACTGTTCCTGGAACTGTCCCTATATATAGCTACTGACCCTGGGACTGTCCCTGTACTGTATATAGCTACTGTTCCTGGAACTGTCCCTGTATATAGCTACTGTTCCTGGAACTGTCCCTGTATATAGCTACTGACCCTGGAACTGTCCCTGTATATAGCTACTGTTCCTGGAACTGTCCCTATATATAGCTACTGACCCTGGAACTGTCCCTGTATATAGCTTACCTACTTTCTTGTGTTCTTCTTATGTATTTTTCTCATGTGTTGGTTTGTTTCTTTTTGTAAACAGTACAGTGAAATGCTTTCCTGTGTGTGTGTGTGTGTGTGTGTGTGTGTGTGTGTATGTGTGTGTATGTGTGTGTGTGTGTGTGTGTGTGTGTGTGTGTGTGTGTATGTGTGTGTGTGTGTGTGTGTCTCTGATGGCTTTGTGATGAACTACAGTATGTGACAACTTCTCTCTTCCAATCCTTTGATTCTGAAAGATAAAGTATAGTATCAATATTTGTGTGGGATATGCGTTACCATGACAACTGCACAACCTCTGACCTCAACATCAGAAGTCATTGCTCCACACCTGTTGTGTTGCTGTGAAACCCACCTGTTGCCGTGGAAACACAGACACACACACACACACACACACACAGACACACACACACACACACACACACATACACACATACACACATACACACACATCAGGAACAGTTTGGGGCGAGTTATAGAGACATGCTTGGAATCTAGATGAGCTGAGCCATGCAATCTGTTCAGCACGCCTGCCAGAGAGTGACTCAGAACAATTTGTTTGTTTCCTTAAAGGACCGCAGTGTGTAAACCGCAAACACACATACACACACACGCACAGATTCACAAACACTCACATGCACTCAGATACACACACACACACACACACGCAAACACATACACATACACCGACACACAGTTTGTTTGTGGCTGTTGCAGAGAGAGAGAGAGAGAGAGAGAGAGAGAGAAAGGCTTCCACCAGCCTTGTATTAAAGCTCCATTTGTTTCACATTAGTGAACATCAAACAGAATCCCCCATTATCATGATCACCAGAAAGAGAGAAGCTCAAGGGGTATGGATCATGAGCTCATGGGCTCCTGAGTTCTTCTGAAAAAAAATATATAATTATAGTTGGATAAATGTAGATCAACTTTTTTTTCTTCCCGCAAGGACTTATACATGATACAACCCTCTACATCAAAACCTTCAATCCAAATCAAAATTCCATGCCTAAAACCTTGATTTTGGTTTAAATTACCCGAATGGATTCTTACTACCAAGGACAGTCGAGAAAATAAATTAAAACCTGCAGACAAAACACAGCGGAAACCTGGAAATACAACACAAACATGAGTGAGTTCAGTCTGAACCTACTTCTGAAGCCAAAAAATAAAAGACAATAATCTCTAGGTATTTTTGTTATACTATAAACCTTAATAAATAAGGCTACTAAGCTTCCAAGCAGCTAGGACAAACTGACCTGGCTGCAACTTCAGCCTAACCAGCAGAGTTTCCCAGCCTCCCCGACCCCAAACACAGAGGCCTTTGAGGCTCCCTGCTCCACTAGCGTGTCCCTGGGCAGATGTCCTCACGGTACAGCACCCCTTGGATATTAGAAATAACACGGAAGAAGCACTAAAAGAAGATCCTCAAGGAGAATCCAGAGATACTATTTGATGACAGCTACAAAGAGAAGGGAACATGAGAGATTTTACATTTTCCCGACAGACCATCCCCTGGAATGGCACAGTGATATGCTTACTTAAACAAGCCCTTATTAACCAACAGTGTCCGTTCAAGAAAGAGTTTAGAAAATATTGATCAAAATAAACTAAATTATAGAATTATTCAAAGTAACACAATAAAATAACAATAACGAGGCTATATACAGGGGGTACCGAGTCAATGTGCGGGGGTACAGGTTAGTGGAGGCACTCAAGGGAGTGATTAAAAAAGCTTCTTCCACTTTACCCAATGAAAAAGCGGTTATCTCCATTCAGCTACGACGAAAATAGTTGAATGCTAGCATTTCCTGGGACTGTGCCTCGAAACCTAATATCTACCTGGCCCACCACTCAACTTTGGACTTAAACAGCCTTTACAAGCATGTCCACTTCTACAAGGCAGCAATCCTAACTTTTGCCAGGACCCTGAAGGACGTCACCCTCACCCCCAGCACCTCACACATGATGCAACAGAGCAATGGACACCCCGCCCAGACAGGCGAGATACGCTTCCACAAAGCTTTTACTATCTCATCCTGGAAAATACAAGGTCTGAGGTCATCTGCCTTTGGCCTAAAGAGCAGGAACACAGACTTCATCAAAGAAATTAGAAATACAGACATTGTCACCCTCTAGGTTACAGAGAGCTGGTAGTCCCATCCACCAAACTACCAGGTGTAAAACATGGTATAGAGGAGAGGGACCCACTGGTTGCCCTCTAGGTTATAGAGAGCTGGTAGTCCCATCCACCAAACTACCAGGTGGGAGGTATAGAGGAGACGGACCCACTGGTTGCCCTCTAGGTTACAGAGAGCTGGTAGTCCCATCCACCAAACTACCAGGTGGGAGGTATAGAGGAGACGGACCCACTGGTTGCCCTCTAGGTTACAGAGAGCTGGTAGTCCCATCCACCAAACTACCAGGTGGGTGGTATAGAGGAGATGGACCCACTGGTTGCCCTCTAGGTTACAGAGAGCTGGTAGTCCCATCCACCACACTACCAGGTGTGAAACATGGTATAGAGGAGACGGACCCACTGGTTGCCCTCTAGGTTATAGAGAGCTGGTAGTCCCATCCACCACACTACCAGGTGGGTGGTATAGAGGAGACGGACCCACTGGTTGTCCTCTAGGTTACAGAGAGGTGGTAGTCCCATCCACCAAACTACCAGGTGTGAAACGGGAAGAGACTCAGAGGGTATGCTAATTTGGTGTAGAGGAGACCTAAACCACTCTATTAAATTAGTCAAAACAGGATCATTTTACATCTGTCTAGAAATTAATAAGGAAATTATCTCAACAGAGAAAAATGGCCTGATGTGTGCTGCCTACAGTACATTCCCCCAATAGAATCCGCATACCCTAACGATGACAACGTATCCATCCCAGAGGGGGACATCAACCATTTCCAGGCTCAGGGACATGTACTAGTCTGTGGCGACCAAAATGCCAGAACTGGACATGAACCTGACACTCTCAGCACATAGGGGGACAAACACCTGCCTGGAGGTGACAGGATTTCCTCCCAAATATTCCCCCTTAGACACAACAATGACAAAACAACCAACAGAAATGGGTCACAACTCCTGCAGCTCTGTCACACACAAACAACCCCTATGGTAGGTACACCTATAGCTCATCTCTTGGCAGTAGTACTGTAGACTACTTTATCACTGACCTCAACCCAGAGTCTCTCAGAGCGTTCACAGTCAGCCCACTGACACCCCTATCAGATCACAGCAAAATCACAGTCTACCCGAACAGAGCAATATTCAGTCATGAGGCGTCAAACTGCACAATATTAAAAAGGATCAGCTCCTTTTTTTTCTATTTCTGCCTAAAATGACGTTTCCAAATCTAACTGCTTGTAGTTCAGGCCCTGAAGCAAGGATATGCATATTCTTGGTACCATTTGAATTGAATTACTTTGAAGTTTGTGGAAATGTGAAAGGAATGTAGGAGAATATAACACATTAGATCTGGTAAAAGATAATATAAAGAAAAAAACTACATTTTTTTGTATTTTTTTTGTACCATCATCTTTGAAATGCAAGAGAGAGGCCATAATGTATTATTCCAGCCCAGGTGCAATTTACATGTTGGCCACTAGATGGCAGCAGTGTACTTGCAAAGTTTTAGACTGATCCAATGAACCATTGCATTACTGTTCAAAATGTATCAAGACTGCTCAAATGTGCCTAATTGGTTTATTAATACATTTTCAAATTCATAACTGTGCACTCTCCTCAAACAATAGCATGGTATTCTTTCACTGTAATAGCAACTGTAAATTGGACAGTGCAGTTAGATTCTAACAAGATTCTAAGCTTTCAGTCAATTTCCTATGTCCCGGGAAATGTTCTTGTTACTTACAACCTAATGCTAATCACATTACACTCCATTAGCTCAACCGTCCCACGGGGGACCCACCCAATCATGTAGAGATTTTTAATATGTAGTAGTAATTGACATTAGGGTAGAGGGGAACACAATCATCCTAATGACGTCTGCACTTGGACACTGTGTGTTCCCTTTTATCTAATAATTCATTCCTAACTAGTGGTGAATTTGTAAATTCAATCTGGAGTGCTATAGTGCGCTCAGAGTGCGCTCTGGGCGTTCATAAATTCAGAGCGTTGTCAGAACACGTCCGTTCATAAATTATCTCTCAGAGCGTTCAGAGCGCACACTGGACGTTCTGGCCAAGGAGTAGTGTGAATCCGAGCATTCTGACCGAGCGTCAAGCACCCAAACAAACTGGCTAAAGTTGGCTAGCTTGCTGTGGACCAGATCATGATGATACTAGGCCTAGCACAGACAGTGAACCAGATTATGATGATACTAGGCCTGGCACAGACAGTGAACCAGATTATGATGATGCTAGGCCAATCATCAAATTGGGGAAAGAGAACAAGCGACAGAGGCAAATGCAGCTGAAAACAACAGAGTGGGCTGGTGATGTGGCTGGTAATATGATGTGATGTGGGCTGGTGATGTGATGCAGACTGATGATGTGATGCAGACTGACGGTGTGATGCAGACTGATGATGTGATGCAGACTGATGATGTGATGTGGGATGGTGTGGCTAAAAGGCCAGGGCTTAATTCTTGTCCCAGTTCACCCATGCTCACAATCATCTCAAACAGTGTTTCTAATAAACAATGAAATTGTACAGACTACCCCTTGCTAGTCAGGAAACTCTCTGCTATGTGGTGGTGGATTGTCATTACAATTGCTTCACGGGAAATTATGAAATTATGTTTGTAGTGTAGCTTGCCACTTAAAGGCTCCGAATTCACTGTTAGCATGCAGTTGAAGCTATACCCACTTTTGGAGATAACTAGTGCTCTCAAATCGTATCCTGATGTTGACAGCAGATGGCAGTTGTATTCATGACATGGCTAACTCAGCTAGCTGACATAGATTTTGAGAAAACAAGTCAGTTTTGGCCATAGCCCACGGGGGCTTTAATGCGATTTAAATGTGAGCTCGTCCAAGGTGTTGCTGCGAATTGGAGCGCTGCGAATTGGAGCGCTGCGAATTGGAGCGCTGCGATTGGAGCGCTGCGAATTGGAGCGCTGCGAATGATTGGCACAAATTCTGGGGGAGGGATTAGCGACGGGTCAATTGAATGCTAGCTTTACTAAATAATTAAAATAGTTACAAACATTTTTTTTGCCTGTATATCTATGGGTAACAGGGTTGACGTGATATGCTCGTCCCCCTCAGATCACCTTCTTTTACTCCATGATTTGACTATTAGATATTCAATGTTTCTTTAGAAAAAAAAAACATTTAAAAAGGAATAGTTTCACCCATATTAAATCAAGAACTCAGTTCATGTAACAGGGTTGACCTTAAAATGAGAAACAGATGTGTAAATGAATCACCAATCACATTAAACAAATCATCATCTCCAGATATGACTTTTTTAAATGAGAAACAGATGTGTAAATGAATCACCAATATGACTTTTTTTTAAACCAACAAAATAACTATGACTTTACAATGATGGTGAAAGCTTGGAGCCGTTTTTGGAATTAAGGCCAACTCATCAGAGAAGTGACAGAGGGACGTCACTTCTCTGACGAATTTAGGCACTTTAGCAAGGTTAAGCTCATTTAGATATATATATATATATATATATAAATAAAATCTGATTTATTGAATTCTCCGTGTGGTCTATATTAAAGGGCACTTCATTTAATATAACAGGCTTTTAAAATGTAATATTTGTGCACATTGTCTAATCAAAATATCAAAGGGATGCAAAAGACACTCTTTTTGTGGAAAGACCCTGTGTCCACTCTGTAGAGTTCAGTAAAAGGGCTAAGTCTACACTATAGGGCCAGGGCCGGCCCCAGGTACAAGTTGTAGTAATCATGGCCGAATACCGACCAACCTAGGGGCCCTGACCTCCAGGGGGCCCCCGTTAGTAATTCTCACTCAAATATCATATTAACATGGCATAATCCATGGCTAATAGCTAAAAAAATAAAACAAATGCCACACAATAACAAAAAGAATTGCATGAAATATGTTATAAAATAACATAAAACAATCCCTGCCCCATGGTAAAATGTGTATAATTGCAGAAAGTGTGCTTTACAAATGCAACATTTTCTCTACACCCATTGCAAAATGTGTAGAATTGTAAGAAATTAACTTTTAAATAGTACATTCTCGCCACAGTCAAGAGTGGAGGGGGGCACTTAAATGTTTTGCTGTGAGATGGGGCGCCCCACCTCACAGCGTAGGGCTCATGGGCTCATGGGCTATGAGCTATGGGCTATGGGCTATGGGCTATGAGCTATGGGCTATGGGCTATGTCCACTATGTTTAATCTCCTACAGAACACCAGACAAGGAGAGAGGGTTATCTAACTGCTGATTGGGTGAGTGTTATCTAACTGCTGACTGGGTGAGGGTTATCTAACTGCTGATTGGGTGAGGGTTATCTAACTGCTGACTGGGTGAGGGTTATCTAACTGCTGATTGGGTGAGGGTTATTTAACTGCTGATTGGGTGAAGGGATTAGACTGTGTGTCTGAATGGGAGCAGACCTACCCCTCTCCATCTCTCCAACTCTCTCTCTCCCTCTGTCTCTCTCTCTCCATCTCTCTATCTCCCTCTGTCTCTGTCTCTGTCTCTCTCTCTCTCTCTCTCTCTCTCTCTCTCTCTCTCTCTCTCTCTCTCTCTCTTCCTATCTCTATCTCTCTCCCCCCTCTATCTTTCTCTCTCCCTCTCTCTCCCCCGATCTCTATCTATCTATCTCTCTCCCTCTCTCTCTCCCCCCTCTATCTATCTCTCTCCCTCTCTCTCTCCCCATCTCTATCTCTCTCTCCCCCGTCTTTCTATCTATCTCTATATCTATATCTCTCTATATCTATATCTATATCTATATCTATCTCTCTCTCTCTCTCTCTCTCTCTCTCTCTCTCTCTCTCCATCCCCCTCTCCCCCTCAACACCCCCCCTCTCCCCCTCTCCCCCCCCCCTCTCTCTCTCTCTCTCTCTCTCCCCTCTCTCCCCTCTCTATTTCTCTCTCTCTCTCTCTTCTCTTCACAGAACAACATACTGAACAAAAGTATAACGCAACATGTAAAGTGTTGGTCCCATGTTTCATGAGCTGAAATAAAACATCCCAGATGTTGTATTTTTCTAATATTTTAAGCACATATTTGTTTACATCCTTGTTAGTGAGCATTTCTCCTTTGCCAAGATAATCCATCCATCTGACATGTATGACATAACAAGAAGCTGATTAAACAGCATGATCATTACACAGGTGCACCTTGTGCTGGGAACAATTAAAGGCCACTCTAAAATGTGCAGTTTTGTCACACAACACAATGCAACAGATGTCTCAAGCTTTGAGGGAGCTTGTGATTGGCATGCTGACTGGAGGAATGTCCATCAGAGCTGTTGCCAGATAATTGAATGTAAATTTTTCTACCATAAGCCACCTCCAATGTCGTTTTAGAGAATTTGGCATTATGTCCAATCGGCCTCAAAACCGCAGACCACGTGTAACCACGCCTGCCCAGGACCTCCACACCTGGCTTCTTCGCCTGCGGGGTTTTCTGAGACCAGCCACCTGGACAGCTGATGACACTGAGGAGTATGTTTGTAATAAAGCCCATTTGTTAGGGAAAATGAATTCTGACTGGCTGGGCCTGGTCCACTCATGGCTGCGCCCCTGCCAGTTCATGTGAAATCCATAGATTAGGGCCTAATGGATATATTTCTATAACTCAGTAAAATCTTTTGAAATTGTTGCATGTTGCGTTTATATTTTTGTTCAGTGTATATATAAATATGTACCTGAAAAATAAAAGCAGTTTGGTGGAAGTGATGGATTTTTGCACACCCTCTCTTCACTCAGCTCCAGTCCAGTCCAGTCCTCCAGTCCTCCAGTCCAGTCCAGTCCTCCAGTCCAGTCTTCCAGTCCAGTCCAGTCCTCCACTCTAGTCCAGTCCAGTCCTCCAGTCCAGTCTAGTCCAGTCCAGTCCTCCAGTCCAGTCCAGTCCTCCAGTCCTCCAGTCCAGTCCAGTCCAGTCCTCCAGTCCAGTCCAGTCCTCCAGTCCAGTCCAGTCCAGTCCAGTCCAGTCCTCCAGTCCAGTCCAGTCCAGTCCAGTCCTCGAGTCCAGTCCAGTCCATCCAGTCCAGTCCAGTCCAGTCCTCCAGTCCAGTCCTCCAGTCCTCCAGTCCAGTGCATCCAGTCCATCCAGTCCATCCAGTCCAGTCCATCCAGTCCTCCAGTCCAGTCCTCCAGTCCTCCAGTCCAGTCCAGTCCAGTCCTCCAGTCCAGTCCAGTCCAGTCCTCCAGTCCAGTCCAGTCCAGTCCATCCAGTCCAGTCCAGTCCAGTCCTCCAGTCCAGTCGTCCAGTCCTCCAGTCCAGTCCATCCAGTCCATCCAGTCCATCCAGTCCATCTAGTCCAGTCCATCCAGTCCTCCAGTCCTCCAGTCCAGTCCTCCAGTCCTCCAGTCCAGTCCATCCAGTCCATTCCATCCAGTCCTCCAGTCCTCCAGTCCAGTCCTCCAGTCCTCCAGTCCAGTTCATCCAGTCCAGTCCATCCAGTCCATCCAGTCCAGTCCATCCAGTCCTCCAGTCCTCCAGTCCAGTCCTCCAGTCCTCCAGTCCAGTCCATCCATTCCAGTCCATCCAGTCCTCCAGTCCTCCAGTCCAGTCCTCCAGTCCTCCAGTCCAGTCCATCCAGTCCAGTCCATCCAGTCCAGTCCATCCAGTCCTCCAGTCCTCCAGTCCAGTCCTCCAGTCCTCCAGTCCAGTCCTCCAGTCCAGTCCAGTCCTCCAGTCCAGTCCAGTCCATTACCCAACATCACTCTCTGTATCTGTGTTGGTGGACTCTGGTAGTCACACTCTCTAACAAAGGGGTTCACATTCCTGCAGAGCTTAACTCTGGTACCTGTGGTCAGACCTGTGTGTCTGTGGCAGTGCTTGACTTGGGAAGGAGCTCACAGGAGTCCAGGAGTCCCGGCAACTCACATTTTCTACTGCTTGAGTTCCTGCACCTCTCAAAGAATAGGATTACAAATATTTCTGGCAACTATATAAATGATACCGCCACCCAAAAAATTAGTCTTAAGATGAACAAACTAATTGTAAGTCGCTCTGGATAAGAGTTTCTGCTAAATGACTAAAATGTTTCAAATATAAGTCAAGTGTTGGCCTGTGGGAGTGTGGTGACGAGGTCGTTCTGTTTGGAGCGGTAGGTGACATGGGCACAGTTGAAATGGTGAGAGTGGTGAGTTTGCTTTCAACTTCCTCATTCTCCCTACCTCCCCGTGGCTGTTTTCTCTTGCTCTCCTTCTCTCTTTCAGCACAGAAAGAGGAATGAAGGCCTGTGCAGTAATACACTGATCATTCCTTTCTGGTCACTCTGACCCGACCGGGCCGTGTGGAAAGCAGGAGAAAGTGAGATTAGATCCTAACGTGATGGCACCAGAGGGGATGGCTGACGTTTTAGGAGCTCTTAACTATTTTGTTTGTTTTGTCGCATTGTTTGTAACTCATTTTGTACATAATGTTGCTGCTACCATCTCTTACGACCGAAAAGAGCTTGTGGGCATCAGAACAGCGATGACTCACCTCGAACTGGACAACGATTTTTTGTTTAATGAGTCCGACGCAAAGGCTAAAGCGCTTCCCCAGGCCCAAATTCCTGTCATTTGAAGACGGAAATGCAGAGGGCGTCGATCTGGGTGCCTTGTGAGAATTTGTCGTGTCTTTACTTGATGGCGCAAGTGACAAATACAATTTGATTTGATTTGACACAGAGACACACACACACCCACATTTAGACACACACACACACACACACACACACACACACACACACACACACACACACACACACACACACACACACACACACACACACACACACACACACACACACACACACAGCAGGTCTTGACGTTACTTTGTTTTTATTATTGTCCAAATACAATATTTTACATTATTGAATGATGCAAGGAACCTTTTTATAGAATAACGTGCATGACTATCTTTCTGCCATAGAGAATCAGACAAAATGGAGGCAACACTCTACCTATTGGCTCCTTTGCACATTCAAGCCTGTCTCAAAATAAAAACACTGTGCGAGTCTTTACTTGTGAGATGACAGTGATTCCTCTCTTCTTCTGCCTTCGCTTCCTTTAAGTACAGCATCAAGGTCACTAGCTTTGAGGAGGTTTGTCTTGGCCCGCTGACAAGGGCAACACACCCACAAAACACACACACACACACACACACACAAAACACACACACACACACACACGACACGACACATGGCACACAGCACCTGACAAAAACATAGAGAACATGTAGCCTCGGGCCACAAGCCACGTCCATTAGCGTTTTCTTCTCTACGATGATGTTTGGGTAACCAGGCACCTTTCCGCCATTTGTCGATTAATATGAGTATGCTGTTGAACCCCTACAACTCTCACTCTATACATAACCTCTGTATTCTTACAACAAGGTGGATTCAACTTGTGAACTATTTGAACCTCGAGGCTTTAGAGACTTGAGAATGTCTTGGAACCAATTAATAATCCACCTGTCAATCAGGAATTTAGGTTTATGACCTCATCATAACCACAATCTATTGTCACTCCCACACATATCCATCTGTCCAAGAGACGCTTCATACCAAACTGCAACGATCCAAAACAAAATTGTGCATGTGTGTGTGTGTGTGTGTGTTAGTGTTCTGAGACGTGTGAGAACACATACACACAGAACACACAAATACCCGTGTATTTTACAACCGCCTGCAGACAACATCAGCACCACTGTCTAAATCATGCCCTCTCACATTGAGAGAGAATGAGAGAGAGGCAGAGAGAAATGGAGAGGCAGAGGGGGACAGAGAGAAAGGAAGGGGAGAGAGAGAGAGAGAGAGAGAGAGAGAGAGAGAGAGAGAAAGGGAGTGAGAGGAAATCACATTCCTTCTCTTCCCCCATTATCTACCTCCCTCTCTCCCCCTCCCTCTTACCCCATCCCTCTCTTACCCTCCCTCTCTCTATCTCACTCTCTTCCCCTCTCTCTCTCTATCTCACTCTCTTCCCCTCTCTCTCTCTACCTCCCTCTCTTCCCTCTCTCTCTACCTCCCTCTCTCCCCCTCTCTCTCTCTACCTCCCTCTCTTCCCTCTCTCTCTAACTCCCTCTCTGCCCCTTCTCTACCTCTTCCCCCTCTCTCTCTGCCCCTCCCTCTCTCCCCCCTAGCTCTACCTCCCTCTCTCCCCTCCCCTCCTCCCCTCCACCATCCCTTGCTTACCCTCCCTCTCTCTATCTCACTCTCTTCCCCTCTCTCTCTCTATCTCACTCTCTTCCCCTCTCTCTCTCTACCTCCCTCTCTTCCCTCTCTCTCTACCTCCCTCTCTCCCCCTATCTCTACCTCCCTCTCTCCCCCCTATCTCTACCTCCCTCGGTAGTTTTCCACACTAGTTCAGGCAACCCCCTTCTCCTCCCTCTCTTAGTAAGCACTCAAAGCTGATTGCAGGCTAACACCCATATCAGTTTAGAGTCACTCACAGGTGACTGTCAGGGCGTGTGTGCGTGCGTGCGTGTGTGTGTATGTGCGCGCGCGTGTGTGTGTGTGTGCGCGCGTGCGTGTGTATGTTTGTGTCTTGGTGTGTGTGTATGTGTGTGTGTGTGTGTGTGGTGTGTGTGTGTGTGTGTGAGTCTTTGTCTTTGACACTCAGAGCCCTGTGTCAGAGGTCTATGAACCTTGCAGTGCAGGTATGTTGTTTAATGTGGTTCACTGAACTTTACCCATCACCTTCCCTTCCACATTCTGTATGTGTCTGGGTGTGTGTGTGGTGTGAGTGTGTGTGTGTGTGAGTGTGAGTGTGTGTGTGTCTGTCTGTGTGTGTGCATGTGTGTGCAAGTGTGTGCAAGTGTGTGTGTGTATGTGTCTTTGTGTATTTGTATGTGTGTGTGTGTGTCTGTCTGTGTGTGTGCATGTGTGTGTAAGTGTGTGTGTGTGTGTGTGTATGTGTCTTTGTGTGTTTGTGTGTGTGTGTGTGTGTGTGTGTGTATGTGTCTGTGTGTTTGTGTGTGTGTGTGTGTGTGTCTGTATGTGTGTGTGCATGTGTGTGTAAGTGTGTGTGTGTGTGTGTGTATGTGTCTCTGTGTGTATGTGTGTTTATGTGTATGTGTCTCTGTGTGTATGTGTTTTTATGTGTCTGTGTGTCTGTGTGTATGTGTGTGTGTGTATGTGTCTCTATGTGTATGTGTGTTTGTGTGTATGTGTCTCTGTGTGTATGTGTGTTTATGTGTCTGTGTGTCTGTGTGTATGTGTGTGTGTGTGCGTGCATCCCTGTCTTTGTGTGTGTTGGCCAGTGATCCAGTTGCTCTGATGCTAACATCATAGAACACACACAAACAAACATAGAGGCCCATTTGGCAGCTGTGAGGAAGAGAGAGAGAGGGGGGGGGGGGGGTGTTGGTTTGGAGACACACCCATGTGGTTAACTCTCCCTCAGGCCTTTACTGTAAGTTTGTTAACTAGAACTGGGTGGATAAACACACACACACACACACACACACACACACACACACACACACACACACACACAGACATAACTGCTACAACATTCCCTCAGAGCAGAATGCAGAGGGAGTGACAGGCTATCTATAATGACGTCACCCCTTTTCTCCCTCCCTCCCTCCCTCCCTCCCTCCCTCCCTCCCTCCCTCCCTCCCTCCCTCCCTCCCTCCCTCCCTCCCTCCCTCCCACCGTTCTGCATGTCTCTGACTCTGTGACCTGCAGTACTCCCAGGCCCCTGTCAGTTGACTGAGGAAACCCTGTACGTCTCTTAGCGCCTGAAAAGAGCATCGAAGAAGAGACAGTTTGGCAGTCAGGGCTTGCTGCTGTCCTACACATCTCCCTCTGTAAGATACAGGACTTGCTGCTGTCCTATACATCTCCCTCTGTAAGATACAGGGCTTGTTGCTGTCCTACACATCTCCCTCTGTAAGATACAGGGTGTGTTGCTGTCCTACACATCTCCCTCTGTAAGATACAGGGCTTGCTGCTGGCCTACACATCTCCCTCTGTAAGATACAGGGCTTGTTGCTGTCCTACACATCTCCCTCTGTAAGATACAGGGCTTGTTGCTGTCCTACACATCTCCCTCTGTAAGATACAGAGCTTGTTGCTGTCCTACACATCTCCCTCTGTAAGATACAGGGCTTGTTGCTATCCTACACATCTCCCTCTGTAAGATACAGGGCTTGTTGCTGTCCTACACATCTTCCTCTGTAAGATACAGGGCTTGCTGCTATCCTACACATCTCCCTCTGTAAGATACAGGGCTTGCTGCTGTCCTACACATCTCCCTCTGTTAGATACAGGGTTTGTTGCTATCCTACACATCTCCCTCTGTAAGATACAGGGCTTGTTGCTGTCCTACACATCTCCCTCTGTAAGATACAGGGCTTGCTGCTATCCTACACATCTCCCTCTGTAAGATACAGGGCTTCCCACAGTCCTACACATCTCCCTCTGTAAGATACAGGGCTTGTTGCTGTCCTACACATCTCCCTCTGTAAGATCCAGGGCTTGTTGCTGTCCTACACATCTCCCTCTGTAAGATACAGGGCTTGTTGCTGTCCTACACATCTCCCTCTTCTTTCATCACATTCCCAGTGGGTCAGAAGTTTACATACTCAATTAGTATTTGGTAGCTTTGCCTTTAAATTGCTTAATAACTTTTCATGTTCAAAATCGTGCACTATCCTCAAACAATAGCATGTTATTCTTTCACTGTAATAACTACTATAAATTGGGCAGTGCAGTTAGAATGAACAAGAATTTATTCTTTCTGCCAATATCAGATATGTCTATGTCCTGGGAAGTGTTCTCGCTAATTACAACGTCACGTTAATCGCATTAGACTACGTTAGCTCTCGTGGAACGGACACCGATCCCGAATAAGTTATAGGAGCAGGAAGCTGATGAACTCTGACTGTAGATCATATCACTATCACTAGCCTATCTATTAAATAATAGAGTGATAGAGTAGCCTATCTATTAAATAATAGAGTGATAGAGTAGCCTATCTATTATAGAAATAGAGAGTGGTAGAGTTGCCTATCTATTACAGAAATAGAGAGTGGTAGAATAGCCTATCTATTACAAAAATAGAGAGTGGTGTAGTAGCCTATCTATTATAGAAATAGAGAGTGGTAGAGTAGCATATCTATTAAATAATAGAGTGGTAGAGTAGCCTATCTATTACAGAAATAGAGAGTGGTAGAGTAGCCTATCTATTACAAAAATAGAGAGTGGTGTAGTAGCCTATCTATTATAGAAATAGAGAGTGGTAGAGTAACCTATCTATTATAGAAATAGAGAGTGGTAGAGTAGCCTATCTATTATATAAATAGAGAGTGGTAGAGTAGCCTATCTATTATAGAAATAGAGAGCACATGTCTATTAGTAGCTGAAGAGCTAGCTAGACAAAAATTAGAGTGAGTTACTACTGTTATCAGAGCTAGAGACACGTGACCAGAGCTGAGAAACGGATGATCTCTGTGGTACCTGCTATTTCCTTCTGGACAGTTTCAGTTTGACTTAGTTACCAGCCCACCTGCAGGTGGAAAAGTGAATCTGACTCAGACAGGGAAAGAGTGGTGGATGGAATGATGAGACGGATGGGAGAGAGAGAGAGAGAGAGAGAGAGAGAGAGAGAGAGAGAGAGAGAGAGAGAGAGAGAGAGAGAGAGAGACAGACAGACAGGATATGGGTGGAGAGAGAGGGAGGACCGAATAGTGGAGTGAGGGGATGAGAGCAGAGAGGGAGGGGAGAGGGGATGGGAGCAGAGAGAGGGAGGGGAGGAGAGGGGATGAGAGCAGAGAGAGGGAGGGAGGGGATGAGAGCAGAGAGAGGGAGGGGAGGAGAGGGGATGAGAGCAGAGAGAGAGTGAGAGAGAGAAAGAGAGAAAGAGAGAGAAAGAGAGAGAGAGAGAGAGAGAGAGAGAGAGAGAGAGGCAGAAATGTCATGCATCTGTAGTGTGATCAGGTTGCGTTGCGTGTGTGAACTCTTGACTGTAAATCACATTACTATAGGAGTTATACAGGAAGCTGATGATGCTGCTGCAGTGCTGTTGTGGTGCAGAAACCTTAGACCCACTCCAATTTGCGTACCGGCCAAACATACCCACAGATGAAACAATCTCTATTGCACTCCGCACTGCCCTTTCCCACCTGGACAAAAGGAACACTTATGTGAGAATGCTATTCATTGACTACAGCTCAGCGTTCAACACCATAGTGCCCTCAAAGATCATCAATAAGCTAAGGATCCTAGGACTGAACACCTCCCTCTGCAACTGGATCATGGACTTCCTGGCGGGCCGCCCCCAGGTGGTAAGGGTAGGTAACAACACATCTGTCACACTGATCATCAACATCGGAGCCCCTCAGGGATGCGTGCTCAGTCCCCTCCTGTACTCCCTGTTCACCCAAGACTGCATGGCCAGGCACGACTCCAACAACATCTTTAAGTTTGCATAAGACACAACAGTGGAAGGCCTGATCACCGACAACGACGAGACAGCCTATAGGGAGGAGGTCAGAGACCTGGCCGGGTGGTGCCAGAACAACAACCTATCCCTCAATGTAACCAAGACTAAGGAGATGATTGTGGACTACAGGAAAAGGAGGACCGAGTACGCCCCCATTCTCATCGACGGGGCTGTAGTGGAGCAGGTTGAGAGCTTCAAATTCCTTGGTGTCCACATCAACAACAAACTAGAATGGTCCAAACACACCAAGACAGTCGTGAAAAGGGCACGACAAAGCCTATTCCCCCTCAGGAAACTAAAAAGATTAGCATGGGTCCTGAGATCCTCAAAATGTTCTACAGCTGCAACATCGAGAGCATCCTGACTGGTTGCATCACTGCCTGGTACAGCAATTGATCGGCCTCCGACCGCAAGGCACTACAGAGGGTAGTGCGTACAGCCCAGTACATCACTGGGGCAAAGCTGCCTGGCATCCAGGACCTCTACACCAGGCGGTGTCAGAGGAAGGCCCTAATTGTCAAAGACTCCAGCCACCCCAGTCATAGACTGTTTTCTCTACTACCGCATCGCGTACCGGAGTGCCAAGTCTAGGACAAAAGGGCTTCTCAACAGTTTTTACCCCCAAGCCATAAGACTCCTGAACAGGTAATCAAATGGCAACCCAGACTATCTGCATCGTGTGCCCCCCCAACCCCTCATTTTACACTGCTGCTACTCTCTGTTCATCATATATACATAGTCACTTTAACTATACATTCATGTACATCAGTTGGCCCGACCAACCAGTGCTCCCACACATTGGCTAACAGGGCTATCTGCATTGTGTCCCACCACCCGCCAACCCCTCTTTTACACTACTGCTACTCTCTGTTCATCATATATACATAGTGACTTTAACCATATCTACATGTACATACTACCTCAATCAGCCTGACTAACAGGTGTCTGTATGTAGCCCTGCTACTCTTATTTTCAAATGTCTTTTTACTGTTGTTTTATTTCTTTACTAACTCACACACACACACACACACACACACACACACACACACACACACACACACACACACACACACACACACACACACACACACACACATACTTTTTTTCTCCGCACTGTTGGTTAGAGCCTGTAAGTAAGCATTTCACTGTAAGGTGAATATCATGTTGGATGAACGAGTCTCTTGTGAGATTGCGAGACATGTAGACTTCATTACCATATTGCACTTACACAGTACAGTACCTCTCATCTTCAGCAAAGCTAAAGCAAAATAAAACAGGCCTAAATTAAAACAGCCGTGTGTATCCAGGACTATGACTATGCAAACAGCTGTGCAAATCGAGTCCGACACCTGTTGTATTCGGGGGCACGTGACAAATAAACATGGATTTGATTTGATTTGGTGGTCTGTAAACAGCTACAAAGAATATATTTGAAAACTCTCTTGTTTGCGAGCAGAATTGAGGGGAGTGGGGGTTTGTTCGATCGCCTCCTACTCCTCAGAAGGCAGCCCGCTCTCATGCCTCTCTTTCTTAGCCTCCTCTTCACGCAGATCACTAGGGGTCGGGGCCTGTTCCCGAGGGAGACGTATATCCTCCGCCTCGGGCTCATCAAAGTCATGGAAGAAGAAAAATTATTCTGCTCGTCCGGGGTGACCAATCGCAGTCCTGATGTCTAGAAGTTATTTTCGGTCATAACAGACAGGTAGAATGTCTATACTGTACTCTATACCATCTACTGCATCTTGCCTATGCCGTTCGGCCATCACTCATTCATATATTTTTATGTACATATTCTTATTCATTCCTTTACACTTGTGTGTATGAGGTAGTTGTTGTGAAATTGTTAGGTTAGATAACTTGTTAGATATTACTGTACGGTCGGAACTAGAAGCACAAGCATTTCGCTACACTCGCATTAACATCTG
>NC_048588.1:33976264-33986264 GCF_013265735.2 Oncorhynchus mykiss
GTTTGTATTGTAATTAATTCTGAAGGGCAAACTGTCTTTCATGTCTTTGGAGTTTGAGACTAATGAAGCCTGCACAGATGTGATATCAGTGTGTGTTTGTAGTATCAGTGAACAACACAGAAAAACAGGAGGACTGACTTCTGTTGTTCAGTCAGTCCTGCTGTCGTTCAGTGTATCATTGCAGTGGTATCAGTCCTGCTGTCGTTAAGTGTAACATTGCAGTGGTATCAGTCCTCCTGTCATTCAGTGTATCATTGCAGTAGTATCAGTCCTCCTGTTGTTCGGAGTATCATTGCAGTAGTATCAGTCCTGCTGTCGTTAAGTGTAACATTGCAGTGGTATCAGTCCTCCTGTCGTTCAGTGTATCATTGCAGTGGTATCAGTCCTGCTGTCGTTAAGTGTAACATTGCAGTGGTATCAGTTCTCCTGTCGTTCAGTGTATCATTGCAGTGGTATCAGTCCTCCTGTCGTTCAGTGTATCATAGCAGTGGTATCAGTCCTCCTGTCGTTCAGTGTATCATTGCAGTGGTATCAGTCCTCCTGTCGTTCAGTGTATCATTGCAGTAGTGTCAGTCCTCCTGTGATTCAGTGTATCATTGCAGTAGTATCAGTCTTCCTGTCATTCAGTGTATCATTGCAGTAGTATCAGTCCTCCTGTCATTCAGTGTATCATTGCAGTAGTATCAGTCCTCCTGTCATTCAGTGTATCATTGCAGTGGTATCAGTCCTCCTGTCATTCAGTGTATCATTGCAGTAGTATCAGTCCTCCTGTCATTCAGTGTATCATTGCAGTAGTATCAGTCCTCCTGTCGTTCAGTGTATCATTGCAGTAGTATCAGTCCTCCTGTCGTTCAGTGTATCATTGCAGTAGTATCAGTCCTCCTGTCATTCAGTGTATCATTGCAGTAGTATCAGTCCTCCTGTTGTTCGGAGTATCATTGCAGTAGTATCAGTCCTCCTGTTGTTCGGAGTATCATTGCAGTAGTATCAGTCCTGCTGTCGTTAAGTGTAACATTGCAGTGGTATCAGTCCTCCTGTCGTTCAGTGTATCATTGCAGTGGTATCAGTCCTCCTGTCGTTCAGTGTATCATTGCAGTGGTATCAGTCCTCCTGTCGTTCAGTGTATCATTGCAGTGGTATCAGTCCTCCTGTCGTTCAGTGTATCATTGCAGTAGTGTCAGTCCTCCTGTGATTCAGTGTATCATTGCAGTAGTATCAGTCTTCCTGTCATTCAGTGTATCATTGCAGTAGTATCAGTCCTCCTGTCATTCAGTGTATCATTGCAGTAGTATCAGTCCTCCTGTCATTCAGTGTATCATTGCAGTGGTATCAGTCCTCCTGTCATTCAGTGTATCATTGCGTTTGTATCAGTCCTCCTGTCATTCAGTGTATCATTGCAGTAGTATCAGTCCTCCTGTCGTTCAGTGTATCATTGCAGTAGTATCAGTCCTCCTGTTGTTTGGAGTATCATTGCAGTAGTATCAGTCCTCCTGTCGTTCAGTGTATCATTGCAGTAGTATCAGTCCTCCTGTTGTTTGGAGTATCATTGCAGTAGTATCAGTCCTCCTGTTGTTTGGAGTATCATTGCAGTAGTATCAGTCCTGCTGTCATTCAGTGTATCATTGCAGTAGTATCAGTCCTCCTGTTGTTTGGAGTATCATTGCAGTAGTATCAGTCCTCCTGTTGTTCGGAGTATCATTGCAGTAGTATCAGTCCTCCTGTCGTTCAGTGTATCATTGCAGTGGTATCAGTCCTCCTGTCGTTCAGTGTATCATTGCAGTGGTATCAGTCCTCCTGTCGTTCAGTGTATCATTGCAGTGGTATCAGTCCTCCTGTCGTTCATGTGTATCATTGCATTAGTGTCAGTCCTCCTGTGATTCAGTGTATCATTGCAGTAGTATCAGTCTTCCTGTCATTCAGTGTATCATTGCAGTAGTATCAGTCCTCCTGTCATTCAGTGTATCATTGCAGTAGTATCAGTCCTCCTGTTGTTTGGAGTATCATTGCAGTGGTATCAGTCCTCCTGTCATTCAGTGTATCATTGCAGTGGTATCAGTCCTCCTGTCATTCAGTGTATCATTGCAGTAGTATCAGTCCTCCTGTTGTTTGGAGTATCATTGCAGTAGTATCAGTCCTCCTGTCGTTCAGTGTATCATTGCAGTAGTATCAGTCCTCCTGTCGTTCAGTGTATCATTGCAGTAGTATCAGTCCTCCTGTTGTTTGGAGTATCATTGCAGTAGTATCAGTCCTCCTGTCGTTCAGTGTATCATTGCAGTAGTATCAGTCCTCCTGTCATTCAGTGTATCATTGCAGTAGTATCAGTCCTCCTGTCATTCACCGTATCATTGCAGTAGTATCAGTCCTCCTGTCATTCAGTGTATCATTGCAGTAGTATCAGTCCTCCTGTTGTTTGGAGTATCATTGCAGTTGTTTTTCCCCCTTTGATGCGTCTTTGGTGTGTGGGTATTACTTGTTTTTGGTGTGTGTGTATTAGTTGTCGTAGTGTGTGTGTGTATTAGTTGTCATAGTGTGTATTAGTTGTTGTAGCGTGTATTAGTTGTCGTAGTGTGTGTGTGTATTAGTTGTCATGGTGTGTGTGTATTAGTTGTCGTAGTGTGTATTAGTTGTCATAGTGTGTGTGTGTATTAGTTGTCATGGTGTGTGTATCAGTTGTCATAGTGTGTATTAGTTGTTGTAGTGTGTATTAGTTGTCGTAGTGTGTGTGTGTATTAGTTGTCATGGTGTGTGTGTATAAGTTGTCATGGTGTGTGTGTATTAGTTGTCGTAGTGTGTATTAGTTGTCGTAGTGTATATTAGATGTTGTAGTGTGTATTAGTTGTGGTACTGTGTATTAGTTGTCGTAGTGTGTATTAGTTATTATATTGTGTATTAGTTGTCGTAGTGTGTATTAGTTGTTATGTTGTGTTTTAGTTGTCGTATTGTGTATTAGTTGTCGTATTGTATATTAGATGTCATAGTGTGTATTAGATGTCGTAGTGTGTATTAGTTGTCGTAGTGTGTATTAGTTGTCGTAGTGTGTATTAGTTGTCGTATTGTGTATTAGTTGTCGTAGTGTGTATTAGTTGTCGTAGTGTGTATTAGTTGTGATATTGTGTATTAGTTGTCGTATTGTGTATTAATTGTCGTATTGTATATTAGATGTCGTAGTGTGTATTAGATGTCGTAGTGTGTATTAGTTGTCGCAGTGTGTATTAGTTGTTATATTGTGTATTAGTTGTCGTATTGTGTATTAGTTGTTATATTGTGTATTAGTTGTCGTAGTGTGTATTAGTTGTGTGTTCCTCTCTGTTCTAGACCACCTAATGATTTCCAGCTTTGAATCTCCAGCCCTTCTACTGATCAATACCCGTCTTTAAAGCCAGCCAGCTCTGTTTGATATACACACAGTAGTGATGACAGACGATGCTTTGATATGCCGAGTCTAATGATGACAGAAAAAAAATACCAGCACAGCCTGAAAAGGCCTTGAAGCGGTATCAGTCAAACTGGAACTGTCAGGTTTCTAATTCTCTTACTGATTGTTGCTGGGCGGACTGTGGTTTTGGTACTGGTACTCAAAAGGGACCAGTTGTCCTACTGATTTATTCTGAAATATTATCCTACCGGAACACACGATTAGAGCATTTTACTAGTTGTATTGTAGTTGAACCTACCCTTGGCAAGGCATGACTATTTTTGCCATTTGTTCTGGAGGTGGAAGCCCACTGGACTTCTGTTACGACCAGTGTGGTACACCTCAGTACTATCTTAGATGTGTTCTAAGATAAATCCCATCTAGGGTCCTGTCTGCTCCTCGCTGTTCTCATAGGGGAGTTTACAACTACATTTGTTTCCTGCTCTGGTGGCCTCGTACAGTGTTTCACGTGGCCTCGTACAGTGTTGCACGTGGTCTCCTACAGTGTTGCACGTGGTCTCGTACAGTGTTGCACGTGGCCTCGTACAGTGTTGCACGTGGCCTCGTACAGTGTTGCACGTGGTCTCGTACAGTGCTGCACGTGGTCTCCTACAGTGCTGCACGTGGCCTTGTACAGTGTTGCACGTGGTCTCGTACAGTGTTGCACGTGGCCTCGTACAGTGTTGCACGTGGCCTCGTACAGTGTTGCAGGTGGCCTCGTACAGTGTTGCACGTGGCCTCGTACAGTGTTGCATGTGGTCTCGTACAGTGTTGCACGTGGTCTCGTACAGTGTTGCACGTGGCCTCGTACAGTGTTGCATGTGGTCTCGTACAGTGTTGCACGTGGTCTAGTACAGTGTTGCACGTGGCCTCGTACAGTGTTTCACGTGGCCTCGTACAGTGTTGCACGTGGTCTCCTACAGTGTTGCACGTGGTCTCGTACAGTGTTGCACGTGGCCTCGTACAGTGTTGCACGTGGCCTCGTACAGTGTTGCACGTGGTCTCGTACAGTGCTGCACGTGGTCTCCTACAATGCTGCACGTGGCCTTGTACAGTGTTGCACGTGGTCTCGTACAGTGTTGCACGTGGCCTCGTACAGTGTTGCACGTGGCCTCGTACAGTGTTGCACGTGGCCTCGTACAGTGTTGCACGTGGCCTCGTACAGTGTTGCATGTGGTCTCGTACAGTGTTGCACGTGGCCTCGTACAGTGTTGCACGTGGCCTCGTACAGTGTTGCATGTGGTCTCGTACAGTGTTGCACGTGGTCTAGTACAGTGTTGCACGTGGCCTCGTACAGTGTTGCATGTGGTCTCGTACAGTGTTGCACGTGGTCTCGTACAGTGTTGCATGTGATCTCGTACAGTGTTGCACGTGGTCTCCTACAGTGCTGCACGTGGTCTCGTACAGTGTTGCACGTGGTCTCCTACAGTGTTGCACGTGGCCTCGTACAGTGTTGCACGTGGCCTTGTACAGTGCTGCACGTGGTCTCGTACAGTGTTGCACGTGGCCTTGTACAGTGTTGCACGTGGCCTCGTACAGTGTTGCACGTGGCCTCGTACAGTGTTGCACGTGGTCTCGTACAGTGTTGCACGTGGTCTCGTACAGTGTTGCACGTGGCCTTGTACAGTGTTGCACGTGGCCTCGTACAGTGTTGCACGTGGCCTCGTACAGTGTTGCACGTGGTCTCGTACAGTGTTGCACGTGGTCTCGTACAGTGTTGCACGTGGCCTCGTACAGTGTTGCACGTGGCCTCGTACAGTGTTGCATGTGGTCTCGTACAGTGTTGCACGTGGCCTCGTACAGTGTTGCACGTGGCCTCGTACAGTGTTGCATGTGGTCTCGTACAGTGTTGCACGTGGTCTAGTACAGTGTTGCACGTGGCCTCGTACAGTGTTGCATGTGGTCTCGTACAGTGTTGCACGTGGTCTCGTACAGTGTTGCATGTGATCTCGTACAGTGTTGCACGTGGTATCCTACAGTGCTGCACGTGGTCTCGTACAGTGTTGCACGTGGTCTCCTACAGTGTTGCACGTGGCCTCGTACAGTGTTGCACGTGGCCTTGTACAGTGCTGCACGTGGTCTCGTACAGTGTTGCACGTGGCCTTGTACAGTGTTGCACGTGGCCTCGTACAGTGTTGCACGTGGCCTCGTACAGTGTTGCACGTGGTCTCGTACAGTGTTGCACGTGGTCTCGTACAGTGTTGCACGTGGTCTCGTACAGTGTTGCACGTGGTCTCGTACAGTGTTGCACGTGGTCTCGTACAGTGTTGCACGTGGTCTCGTACAGTGTTGCACGTGGTCCCCACCGGCCTCAATTAAGCTCAATGTGGGTCTTCGCTAGTATCCCCTTGCTGAGACGGCCGAATTGCTTGCGGAAGTGTCCGAAGGGCAAGAGAAGTTCATCTCAACTACCGTATTGCACGACTTCAAGGAGGAGGGAAGTTGCTCATTCACAGAGACTGCTGGTTTCGAAATCATGAAAATAATGGTCAATCAGGTTTGCTGATGGAATGTGTTGAGATGTCATAAAATCATCTTGGATCGGATTCGACCCCGAAATGTCTTTTTCCCAAGAGGTGCTTTTGACAGACACCCATCGTGAATGACTGTGTTGCAGCTAGTGTTAGGGGAAGAAAGTGTGGTCAGTGGAGAAGGCACTGTGGCCTGTGACCATACCTGGTTGGGTTTCCAATCCATCAGTGGGAGTAACCGATCCATCAAGTCTGCTCCGAATAGCAGAGGATCAGATTTGAGGCTGGTAACATACACAGGGTGAACGAGCGATACGTCCTGGAAGTGTAGTTTCAGCATGGCTCTCAATGTGAGAGGCGAGGTAGTCTGAGTGAAACCTTGAAGTGTGGTGTCGCATCGTTTTGGCTTCCAAAATCCTTTTGAGATCATCCAACAATGTTTGAGAGTTGAGCGATTTTGTTGTGCCCAAATCAATTAGAGCATGACGAGTTAGGCAGTCCTCCAGGACTGTTTCCAGGTATGGCCAATTAGAGTTGCGTTTAGTGGACATATTCCCCATAAAGTGGAGTGGTCGTTCGCAACGACGTGATGTGACATTTCTGTTCAAGGTGAAAGCAGATGGACTTTTGGGATTTTGAGTGGGCTTGGTTTTAACAAAGCTTTTGACCTTTTTCTTTGCAACCTTTGTATCAGAGTCTATAGACAAAGTCTGTGGGCTTGTTTCCTGATCGAGCGGGCCCTGGATAGGGTCTCTAGTGAGAGCGGGCCCTGGATAGGGTCTCTAGTGAGAGCGGGCCCTGGATAGGGTCTCTAGTGAGAGCGGGCCCTGGATAGGGTCTCTAGTGAGAGCGGGCCCTGGATAGGGTCTCTAGTGAGAGCCGGCCCTGGATAGGGTCTCTAGTGAGAGCGGGCCCTGGATAGGGTCTCTAGTGAGAGCGGGCCCTGGATAGGGTCTCAAGTGAGAGCGGGAGAAATTCCATTTTTAAAGTCTTTACTAAGGGTGTTGATTCCTGCGGACCTGGTGTCCGGCAATTCCCTGTATAGTCCTTGTGTTTTTTACCCTTTTAAAAAAAATATCTCGGTTTAGTTCTTCACGTCATGGAACTTCTAGAGAACCCTGGTCCACATTTTGATCATCCTTTAACCGTTTGTTGCGCTTGTGCTCTGACAATTTGTGTGGGTCGGGTGCAGGAACGTAGCGAACAGGTCGATTGTAGCGGTAGTCGTTTCGATGGCGACGTACTTGACAGTTATTTTGACTGTGGAGGTTATTGGAATCGTGGTTTTGTGGCAGAAACTGTTGTTGTGCGTCATCTCTCAACTCTCCAGAGTGCTCCTGGTCAAACTTCAAAACAGAGTGGTCAGGGCTCTTAGCTTTGCAAGCGTTTGATGTCTCAAAATCTGTGCTTGCAAGCTCTCTGAGTTGTAAGATAGGCAAGCCAATGTGGGCTGTAGGGCCCAAGTAGGTAATGAAGACGGGATACATGTTCGACAGAAACATTTCTTTGAATGGTAACAGCTCTTCCATTCCTGTTTCATTGAGTAGGCCAAAGTAAACTGAACGCAGCCCATGATAGTAAGCTTGTGGTTGTTCATTCTGAGCTTGTTTGACAGTGTTAGCCAGTGAGCTATCGTGTTTGCGTGTCACAGAACCACAGATTTCTAATTTCAAAGCTGTGGCAAGTTTAGCGTAGTCGTTAAGCACGTGTTGCTGTTGTAGACGAATGAAAATCGTCACGTGTTAATTCAACTAATAAAAAACCTGTCAGAACCCGTAGCGTCCGGGTAGCCATCCAACGCCTCCTCCTCCTGTAGGAACGTCTCAGTATCGTTTGGCTGACCTGGAACGGGGTCAAAGGTGGATACATTTTTGATGAGTTTGTCAAGGCATTCCGTGCCAAGCAGGCAGGTAGGGTTCTCTTCATCCTGTGGGGAAATTGGGGCCGAAAGGCCAAGAGGAGAAGCCAAGCGTTGGCTTTGTTGGCGAACAGGCGCCATATTACTCAGCGCCAAATGGCAAAGAGGAGAAGACTGAGGGACACATGAAACCTCTATTGTCTTCACTCCTTTGAGAACCGGGCTCCGGTTGCTTGGGATGGGTAGTCACGCTGTAGCGTGTGACCGTTCTGGAATTGTACCTCAAGGTGTTATTCTGCTGCATTGCAGAGTCCACTTGAGCGCTTAGAGTACTGATTTTGGACACGTGAGTGTCGCACTTGCTCCTTTCGGTCTCATACTTACAGTGCCTTGCGAAAGTATTCGGCCCCCTTGAACTTTGCGACCTTTTGCCACATTTCAGGCTTCAAACATAAAGATATAAAACTGTATTTTTTTGTGAAGAATCAACAACAAGTGGGACACAATCATGAAGTGGAACGACATTTATTGGATATTTCAAACTTTTTTAACAAATCAAAAACTGAAATATTGGGCGTGCAAAATTATTCAGCCCCTTTACTTTCAGTGCAGCAAACTCTCTCCAGAAGTTCAGTGAGGATCTCTGAATGATCCAATGTTGACCTAAATAACTAATGATGATAAATACAATCCACCTGTGTGTAATCAAGTCTCCGTATGAATGCACCTGCACTGTGATAGTCTCAGAGGTCCGTTAAAAGTGCAGAGAGCATCATGAAGAACAAGGAACACACCAGGCAGGTCCGAGATACTGTTGTGAAGAAGTTTAAAGCCGGATTTGGATACAAAAAGATTTCCCAAGCTTTAAACATCCCAAGGAGCACTGTGCAAGCGATAATATTGAAATGGAAGGAGTATCAGACCACTGCAAATCTACCAAGACCTGGCCGTCCCTCTAAACTTTCAGCTCATACAAGGAGAAGACTGATCAGAGATGCAGCCAAGAAGCCCATGATCACTCTGGATGAACTGCAGAGATCTACAGCTGAGGTGGGAGACTCTGTCCATAGGACAACATTCAGTCGTATATTGCACAAATCTGGCCTTTATGGAAGAGTGGCAAGAAGAAAGCCATTTCTTAAAGATATCCATAAAAAGTGTTGTTTAAAGTTTGCAACAAGCCACCTGGGAGACACACCAAACATGTGGAAGAAGGTGCTCTGGTCAGATGAAACCAAAATTGAACTTTTTGGCAAGAATGCAAAACGTTATGTTTGGCGTAAAAGCAACACAGCTGAACACACCATCCCCACTGTCAAACATGGTGGTGGCAGCATCATGGTTTGCTTTTCTTCAGCAGGGACAGGGAAGATGGTTAAAATTGATGGGAAGATGGATGGAGCCAAATACAGGACCATTCTGGAAGAAAACCTGATGGAGTCTGCAAAAGACCTGAGACTGGGACGGAGATTTGTCTTCCAACAAGACAATGATCCAAAACATAAAGGAAAATCTACAATGGAATGGTTCAAAAATAAACATATCCAGGTGTTAGAATGGCCAAGTCAAAGTCTGACCTGAATCCAATCGAGAATCTGTGGAAAGAACTGAAAGCTGCTGTTCACAAATGCTCTCCATCCAACCTCACTGAGCTCGAGCTGTTTTGCAAGGAGGAATGGGAAAAAATGTCAGTCTCTCGATGTGCAAAACTGATAGAGACATACCCCAAGCGACTTACAGCTGTAATCGCAGCAAAAGGTGGCGCTACAAAGTATTAACTTAAGGGGGCTGAATAATTTTGCACGAGAAAGGCCATAATGTATTTTTCCAGCCCAGGTGCAATTTATATTTTGGCCACTAGATGGCAGCAGTGTATGTTCAAAGTGTTAGACTGATGTGCAACGTTTTAGACTGATCCAATGAACAATTTCATTTCTGTTCAACATTTTGTATCAAGACTTCCCAAATGTGCCTAATTTGTTTATTAATAACTTTTCATGTTCAAAACTGTGCACTCTCCGCAAACAATAGCATGGTGTTATTTCACTGAAACAGCTACTGTAAATTGGACAGTGCAGTTAGATTAACAAGAATGCAAGCTTTCTGGCAATATCAGATATGGCTATGTCTTGGAAAATGTTCTTGTTACTCATGCTAATCGCATTAGCCTACTTTAGCTCTACCGTACCACAGGGGACCCACCAATCCTGAAGAAACACACCCGTCCGCCCTTCTGCTTCCAGGAGAGATTTTTAT
>NC_048588.1:33991264-34081264 GCF_013265735.2 Oncorhynchus mykiss
CCTGTGATTAACAGTCAGAGGCCAGGTGTGACAGAACCTGTGGTTAACGGTCAGAGCCCAGGTCTGACAGAACCTGTGATTAACGGTCAGAGCTCAGGTCTGACAGAACCTGTGATTAACGGTCAGAGCCCAGGTCTGACAGAACCTGTGATTAACAGTCAGAGACCAGGTCAGACAGAACCTGTGGTTATCGGTCAGAGAACAGGTCTGTCAGAACCTGTGGTTAACAGTCAGACGCCAGGTCTGACAGAACCTGTGATTAACAGTCAGAGACCAGGTCTGACAGAACCTGTGATTAACAGTCAGAGACCAGGTCTGACAGAAACTGTGATTAACAGTCAGAGACCAGGTCTGACAGAACCTGTGATTAACAGTCAGAGGCCAGGTCTGACAGAACCTGTGGTTAACAGTCAGAGACCAGGTCTGACAGAACCTGTGATTAACAGTCAGAGACCAGGTCTGACAGAACCTGTGGTTATCGGTCAGAGTCCAGGTCTGACAGAACCTGTGGTTAACAGTCAGAGGCCAGACAGAACCTGTGATTTTCAGTCAGAGCCCAGGTCTGACAGAACCTGTGATTAACAGTCAGAGCCCAGGTCTGACAGAACCTGTGGTTATCGGTCAGAGCCCAGACAGAACCTGTGGTTATCGGTCAGAGCCCAGGTCTGACAGAACCTGTGATTTTAAGTCAGAGCCCAGGTCTGACAGAACCTGTGATTAACAGTCAGAGCCCAGACAGAACCTGTGATTTTCAGTCAGAGCCCAGGTCTGACAGAACCTGTGATTAACAGTCAGAGCCCAGGTCTGACAGAACCTGTGGTTATCGGTCAGAGCCCAGACAGAACCTGTGATTAAAAGTCAGAGCCCAGGTCTGACAGAACCTGTGGTTATCGGTCAGAGCCCAGACAGAACCTGTGGTTATCGGTCAGAGAACAGGTCTGACAGAACCTGTGGTTATCGGTCAAAGACCAGGTCTGACAGAACCTGTGCAGATGATCTAGGTGCAGCTGTAACTCCTCCTTAGTGGGAGACAGCAGCACCAGGTCATCTGCGAACAGCAGACACTTGATTTCAGTGTTGTGTAGGCTGAGACTAGGTGCTGCAGATTCTTCTAATGGTTTTCCCAATTGATTAATGTTGATGTTAAACAGTGTTGGCCGTATTGGGCAGCCCTGTTTCACTCCACGTCCCTGTTAGAAGAAGTCTGTTTGCTTGTTGCCAATTTTAACCGCTCGTTTGTTTTTAGTGTACATTGATTTAATAGTATCATATGTTTTACCTCCAATACCACTTTCTATTAGTCTATAAAAATACCTTTCTGCCAAATTGAATCAAATGTTTTGTTGAAGTCTATAAAACACGAATAGATCTTGCCTTTGTTTTGGTTTATTATTAGAGTGTGGAGGGTGTAAATGTGGTCTGTTGTACGATAATAAATACAAAAAATCTAGTCTGGATTCTGTTCAGGACGTTGAGTTCATCAAGGAAATTATGTAGTCTGCTATTTATGATACTGCAGAGAATTTTCCCCAAGTTGCTGTTAACGCAAATTCCTATGTAATTGTCTCCATTTTTATAGATTGGTGTGATCAATCCTCGGTTTCAAATGTCGGGGAAAATACTTTCAGTGAGGATAATGTTGAAGAGTTTGAGTTTAGACCATTTGAATTTGTGATCTTATAAAGGCCACAAGGTGAGACCCAAATGCAGACACAGGAGGCAGACACAGGAGGCAGACACAGGAGGCAGACACAGGAGGCAGACACAGGAGGCAAACACAGGAGGCAGACACAGGAGGCAGACACAGGAGGCAGATACAGGAGGCAGACACAGGAGGCAGACACAGGAGGCAGACACAGGAGGCAGACACAGGAGGCAGACACAGGAGGCAGACACAGGAGGCAGACACAGGAGGCAAACACAGGAGGCAGACACAGGAGGCAGACACAGGAGGCAGACACAGGAGGCAGATGGTTGAGCTCCGATATCTATTATAGCAAAGCGAGCAGAAGGTAGGTCGAGGACAGGCGAGAGTTCATAAACCAGGTCAGAGTCCAAACAGTACCAGACGATAGGCAGTCTCGAGGGGGCAGAAACAAGATCCAAGTCCAAAACAGTACAAGGGGATAGGCAGGCTGGTAGTCAGAACAGGCGGAGTGGTCAGGCAGGTGGGTTCAGGGTCAGGACAGGCAGGGGGCGAAACTAGGAGGACTAGAAACAAAGACTGGGAAAAATAGGAGCAAGGAAAACGCTGGTTGACAAGACAAACTGGCACAGAGAGACAGGAAACACAGGGATAAATACACTGGGGATAATAAGAGATACCTGGAGGAGGTGGAGACAATCACAAGGACAGGTGAACCAGATCAGGGTGTGACAGATTATTACATTTAAAATACCATTAGCACCACAGGCCTTTTTAGGTTGGAGAGTGCATAGTTTTTCCAATAAGTATTCTTCTATAATTGTGGCATCCACAGGGTTCTGATAGTCTTTGACTGCTGATTCAAGGATTTGTAATGTTTCTTGTATATCTTTTTGTTCTGGGCTCTTTGTTATATTGCTGTAGAGGTTTGCAAAGTGATTTCTCCACATATCCCCATTTTGGATATCCAATTCCTCATGATGAGGTGTGTTTAATTTATTCCAATTCTCCAAGACGTGATTTGATTCTATGGATTCCGCAATTCCATCCAGCTGATTTCTAATGTGCTGTTCCTTTTTTGTTCTCAGGGTGTGTTTGTATTGCTTCAGTGTTTCCCCATATTGAAGGCCTATATTTTTGTTGTCTGGTTCTGTGTTTTTGATTAGATATATTTCTCAATGACTTTCTTAGATTTCTCCTCATTATCAATTCATTTTTAATTCTCTATTATTTTTGGTTTGCTGTCTTTATTTAGATTAGTGAGTCCAGGAGAGATTGTATTTTTTGGGGGGGCTACTAATTACTTTTTAGTAGATTTCTATACTGTTTGCACTCCATCTGTAGGCCTGTTTAGTACCATATCATTTATTGGGCTGTGATGCTTCGTGGTTAGGTTCCACTATTCTCAGATACACTGTGATTTCACTGTGGTATTAGAGAGGTGTTAGTGGGCTAACTGTGAAGGCTCTGAGACACTCTAGGTTCAATCCAGTTTATTTATGAAGCCCTTCTTACATCTGCTGATGTCACAAAGTGCTGTACAGAAACCCAGCCTAAAACCCCAAACAGCAAGCAATGCAGGTGTAGAAGCACGGTGGCTAGGAAAAACTCCCTAGAAGTGCCAGAACCTAGGAAGAAACCTAGAGAGGAACCAGGCTATGAGGGGTGGCCAGTTCTCTTCTGGCTGTGCCGGGTGGAGATTATAACAGAACATGGTCAAGATGTTCAAATGTTCATAAATGACCAGCAGGGTCAAATAATAATAATCACAGTGGTTGTAGAGGGTGCAACAGGTCAGCACCTCAGGAGTAAATGTCAGTTGGCTTTTCATAGCCGATCATTCAGAGTGTCTCTACTGCTCCTGCTGTCTCTAGAGAGTTGAAAACAGCAGGTCTGTTGAGGTCGTGATAATGAGCTGTAGGTGTACCTACCAAAAGAGTCCCCTCTTAGCCTACCATTGACCATGTACAGACCCAGTGTTCCACAGAGCTGTAGGTGTACCTACCAAAAGAGTCCCCTCTTAGCCTACCATTGACCATGTACAGACCCAGTGTTCCACAGAGCTGTAGGTGTACCTACCAAAAGAGTCCCCTCTTAGCCTACCATTGACCATGTACAGACCCAGTGTTCCACAGAGCTGTAGGTGTACCTACCAAAAGAGTCCCCTCTTAGCCTACCATTGACCATGTACAGACCCAGTGTTCCACAGAGCTGTAGGTGTACCTACCAAAAGAGTCCCCTCTCAGCCTACCATTGACCATGTACAGACCCAGTGTTCCACAGAGCTGTAGGTGTACCTACCAAAAGAGTCCCCTCTTAGCCTACCATTGACCATGTACAGACCCAGTGTTCCACAGAGCTGTAGGTGTACCTACCAAAAGAGTCCCCTCTTAGCCTACCATTGACCATGTACAGACCCAGTGTTCCACAGAGCTGTAGGTGTACCTACCAAAAGAGTCCCCTCTTAGCCTACCATTGACCATGTACAGACCCAGTGTTCCACAGAGTTTCAGGAGCTGTACTCCGTTTTAGTTTTTCACTTTGTCACAGTTGTTTCTGGTGGGTATGTGGGGGGGGGGGGGGTTGTTGTTTCCTGTCTGTATGTGGGGGGGGGGAATGGTTGTTGCTTCCTGTCTGTATGTGGGGGGGGGGGATGGTTGTTGCTTCCTGTCTGTATGTGGGGAGGGTTGTTGCTTCCTGTCTGTATGTGGGGGGGGGGGAATGGTTGTTGCTTCCTGTCTGTATGTGGGGGGGGGGAGATGGTTGTTGCTTCCTGTCTGTATGTGGGGGGGGGGGGATGGTTGTTGCTTCCTGTCTGTATGTGGGGGGGGGGGATGGTTGTTGCTTCCTGTCTGTATGTGGGGGGGGGAGGGTTGTTGCTTCCTGTCTGTATGTGGGGGGGGGGGAATGGTTGTTGCTTCCTGTCTGTATGTGGGGGGGGGGATGGTTGTTGCTTCCTGTCTGTATGTGGGGGGGGGGGATGGTTGTTGCTTCCTGTCTGTATGTGGGGGGGGGGGGATGGTTGTTGCTTCCTGTCTGTATGTGGGGAGGGAATGGTTGTTGCTTCCTGTCTGTATGTGGGGGGGGGAATGGTTGTTGCTTCCTGTCTGTATGTGGGGAGGGAATGGTTGTTGCTTCCTGTCTGTATGTGGGGAGGGTTGTTGCTTCCTGTCTGTATGTGGGGAGGGTTGTTGCTTCCTGTCTGTATGTGGGGAGGGAATGGTTGTTGCTTCCTGTCTGTATGTGGGGAGGGTTGTTGCTTCCTGTCTGTATGTGGGGAGGGTTGTTGCTTCCTGTCTGTATGTGGGGAGGGAATGGTTGTTGCTTCCTGTCTGTATGTGGGGAGGGTTGTTGCTTCCTGTCTGTATGTGGGGAGGGAATGGTTGTTGCTTCCTGTCTGTATGTGGGGAGGGAATGGTTGTTGCTTCCTGTCTGTATGTGGGGAGGGTTGTTGCTTCCTGTCTGTATGTGGGGAGGGTTGTTGCTTCCTGTCTGTATGTGGGGAGGGAATGGTTGTTGCTTCCTGTCTGTATGTGGGGAGGGTTGTTGCTTCCTGTCTGTATGTGGGGGGGGAATGGTTGTTGCTTCCTGTCTGTATGTGGGGAGGGAATGGTTGTTGCTTCCTGTCTGTATGTGGGGAGGGTTGTTGCTTCCTGTCTGTATGTGGGGAGGGTTGTTGCTTCCTGTCTGTATGTGGGGAGGGAATGGTTGTTGCTTCCTGTCTGTATGTGGGGAGGGTTGTTGCTTCCTGTCTGTATGTGGGGAGGGAATGGTTGTTGCTTCCTGTCTGTATGTGGGGAGGGAATGGTTGTTGCTTCCTGTCTGTATGTGGGGGGGGAATGGTTGTTGCTTCCTGTCTGTATGTGGGGAGGGAATGGTTGTTGCTTCCTGTCTGTATGTGGGGAGGGAATGGTTGTTGCTTCCTGGTAAGTGTTTGTCCCCATGACTGTTAATAGTGTCTGGTTCTTCTGTTGTTCTACCATTCAGGTCTCCACAGACCAGTTGCCTTGGGCCTGAAAGTGACTCATCTCCCCCTCTAGAACGGAGAAACTCTCTTCATTGAAGTAGGGTGACTCTGAGGATGGAAGGTATGTGGCACAGTGGAATACATTTTTATTTGTTAAGATAGCCTCTGTTGATTTTTAACCAGATAAAGAATTCTCCTGTTTTGATCAATTCGATTGAATGAGTTAGTTCAGATTTATACCATATTAGCATTCCCCCTGAGTCTCTGCCCGGTCCTGAGTCTTTGCCCTGTCCTGAGTCTCTGCCCTGTCCTGAGTCTCTGCCCTGTCCTGAGTCTCTGCCCTGTCCTGAGTCTTTGCCCTGTCCTGAGTCTCTGCCCTGTCCTGAGTCTCTGCCCTGTCCTGAGTCTCTGCCCTGTCCTGAGTCTCTGCCCTGTCCTGATTCCTTTTAATTTAGTGGATGGTATGATTATCTCCCTGTAACCTAGTGGACAGCCAGTAGAAACATTACCTCTGCACCATGTTTCCTGTAGTACTACAATATCAACATCATCCATTTCTTTCAGGAAGTCTGGGTTTCTGCTCTTTAGCCCAAAAGCAGAGGACTTCACTCGTTGTAAATTCCAACATGCAACATAAAATATTTATTGTGTTCACCTTACCATGACCCTCGGCCTATCAGATGCGAGCATAGTAGACACAGCATGTGTTTAATGGCCTATCAGATGTGAGCATAGTAGACACAGCATGTGTTTAATGGCCTATCAGATGTGAGCATAGTAGACACAGCATGTGTTTAATGGCCTATCAGATGTGAGCATAGTAGACTCAGCATGTGTTTAATGGCCTATCACATGCGAGCATAGTAGACTCAGCATGTGTTTAATGGCCTATCACATGCGAGCATAGTAGACTCAGCATGTGTTTAATGGCCTATCACATGTGAGCGTAGTAGACTCAGCATGTGTTTAATGGCCTATCACATGCGAGCGTAGTAGACTCAGCATGTGTTTAATGGCCTATCACATGCGAGCGTAGTAGACTCAGCATGTGTTTAATGGCCTATCATTAGAGATAACATAACATAAACATTTGATGAAAAATACAAAAAACATTTGATGTAATATATATGTCTCTAGAGCATTGTTTAATACGCATAACATCTCTCTCTCTCTCTCTCTCTCTCTCTCTATCTCTCTCTCTCTCTCTCTCTCTGTCCCTCTCTCTATCTCTCTCTCTCTCTCTCTCTCTCTCTCTCTCTCTGTCCCTCTCTCTCTCTCTCTCTCTCTCTCTCGCTCTCTCTCTCTCTATCTCTCTCTCTCTCTCTGTCCCTCTCTCTCTCTCTCTCTCTCTCTCTCTCTCTGTCCCTCTCTCTCTCTCTCTCTCTCTCTCTCTCTCTCTGTACCTCTCCCTTTCAGTCTCTGTCCCTCTCTCTGCCCCTCTCTCTGCCCCTCTCTCTCTCTCTCTCTCTCTCTCTGTACCTCTCCCTTTCAGTCTCTGTCCCTCTCTCTGCCCCTCTCTCTCTCTCTCTCTCTCTCTCTGTACCTCTCCCTTTCAGTCTCTGTCCCTCTCTCTGCCCCTCTCTCTCTCTCTCTCTCTCTCTCTGTACCTCTCCCTTTCAGTCTCTGTCCCTCTCTCTGCCCCCCCTCTCTCTCTCTCTCTCTCTCTCTCTCTCTCTCTCTCTCTCTCTGTACCTCTCACTTTCAGTCTCTGTCCCTCTCTCTGCCCCCTCTCTCTCTCTCTCTCTCTCTCTCTCTCCCTCTCTCTCTCAATCTCCCCCTTTGTCTCTCTCTCTCTCTCAATCTCCCTCTTTGTCTCTCTCTCTCTCTCAATCTCCCTCTTTGCCACTCTCTCCCTACCTCTTCCTCTCGATCTCTACGTACCTCTCTCTGTTCCTCTCTCTGTCTTTCTCCCTCCCTCTGTCCCTCTCTCTGTCCCTCTCTCTGTCCCTCTCACTGTCCATGTCTTTGTCTTCCCTCTCTCTCTATCTCTCTAATATTCAGTTTTCTTTGAGAGAGAGTGGGAGGGTCTTTCTCCCTCTCTCTCTCGGTATCTCTGTCTCTCTAATCTTCAGATTTATTTGAGAGGGAGAGAGTTGGTGTCTATCTCTGGTATAAACACCATGGGACCACGCAGCCATCATACCGCTCAGGAAGGAGACACGTTCTGTCTCCAAGAGATGAACGTACTTTGGTGTGAAAAGTGTAAATCACTCCCAGAACAACAGCAAAGGACCTTGTGAAGATGCTGGAGGAAACAGGTACAAAAGTATCTATATCCACAGTAAAACGAGTCTTACATCGTCATAACCTGAAAGGCCGCTCAGCGAGGAAGAAGCCACTGTTCCTATACCGCCATAAAAAAAGCCAGACTACGGTTTGCAACTGCACATGGGGACAAAGATCGTACTTTTTGGAGAAATGTGCTCTGGTCTGATGAAACAAAAATATACGTTTTAGTGTGTACGAGCAAGGAGGCCTACAAACCTGACTAAGTTACACCAGTTCTGTCAGGAGGAATGGGCCAAAATTCACCCAACTTGTTGTGAGAAGCTTGTGGAAGGCTACCCGTTAAGGTTTGACCCAACAAATTAGGAACATTTGGGCAGTCTTGATTCAACATTTTGAACATAAATGCAATGGTTCATTTGATCAGTCTAAAACTTTGCACATACACTGATGTCATCTAGCGACCAAACTCTAAATTGCACCTGGGCTGGGATAATACATGTTGGCCTTTCTCTTGCATTTCAAAGATCAAGGTTAAAAAATAATACAAAATAATGTTTTTTGTTTTTGTATTATCTTTTGCAAGATCTATTGTGTTATATTCTGCTACATTCCTTTCACATTTCCGTAAACGTCAAAGTGTTTCCTTTCAAAGGGTACCAAGAATATGCATAGCCTTGCTTCAGGTCCTGAGCTACAGGCAGTTAGATTTGGGTCATTTTAGGAGAAAAGGAGGTAATCCTTAAGAGTACAACTCCTATAGTAATATGATCTACAGTAAGAGTTCATCAGCTTCCTGTATCTCTCTCTCTCTCTCTCTCTCTCTCTCTCTCTCTCGCTCTCTCTCTCTTTTTAGAAAGGACTTGACTTGTTTGGACAAACTTTACTGGTAACCTTTTGGATTAATTTGTATTTATGTTGAACGTGTGAATTACTGAATCAAGCGCGCCAACTAAACTTACATTTTTGGGATATCGAACAAAACAATAATTTGTTGTGTAGCTGGGACCCTTTGGATTGCAAACAGAGGAAGATCTTCAAAGGTAAGTGATTTATTTTATCGCTATTTGTTACTTTTGTGATGCCTGTGCTGGTTTGGAAAAGTATTTTGGTGTGGGGCGCTGTCCTCAGATAATCGCATGGTATGCTTTTACCTTAGGGCCTTTTTGAAATCTGATAAAGCGGCTGGATTAACAAGAAGTTATGCTTTTAAATTATGTAGGACACTTGTATGTTTATGAATGTTTAATATTACAATTTTGTAATTTGAATTTGGAGCACTCCAGCTTCAACGGATGTTGTCGATTTTGATCCCGCTAGCGGGATCCCGCTATCCGTGCGGCAAGAGGTTTTAACACTCTCTATCTCTATAATAGACACTCTCCCACCTTGTTTCTATACCTGACATTCCTCCCTATTTCTAGAATGGAGAATGGAAAGGCGATAGCGAGAAGAAAATAAATCTATAATTACACTGAGATGCTTGCTTGCGTCAGAGAGAGAGAGAGAAAGACGTATGGGGGAGCGTGGGTTAGTCCCAGCATCGTGACTCTGAGATAATTGGAAGCATAAAACCTATAATTAAATATGCTTTCACATTAGGGATAGAAAACACAACAACACACATTCAAATGCACACAGACACGCTCATACAATAGTTATAAAAACATAGGCTAGTTCTAAACATCAGAGAAATACACACATGTACATGCATGACCACACACACACACACGATACACAGATAGGCCTACACCAGAACATATGTTATGTACGATATCGATAAGAAGTGCAGACAATAGGGGATTGTATAGACTACTGCATGCAGGCCATAATTAAATCAGTTTGCTGTGAATATGGGCATTATATGCAGGCTTTTTCCCTGTTCCAAAGATCTAAAGCTAATGTCTTCTGTGAAATCTACAATACGTGGACATTTTTTCACGGCTGATCTTTTCTCCTCTCTTCTTTCCGTCTCTCTGGAGTGAAATATGGTGCATCATCTGTGTCGGGCTGCCAAGTATAGAGGCTGCATTACAGTGACATTACAGGTCATTCTCTCTCCTTCCTCACTCCTTTTCTCATTCTCCTCTTCAGTACTCTCCACCTCTCCGCTGCTCCTCTTTTCAAGCTGTTCTCTCTGGGTCCTCTCTCTCTCTCCTCTCACTCGTCTTTTCAAGCTGTTCTCTCTGGGTCCTCTCTCTCTCTCCTCACTCGTCTTTTCAAGCTGTTCTCTCTGGGTTCTCTCTCTCTCTCCTCACTCCTCTTTTCAAGCTGTTCTCTCGGTCCTCTCTCTCTCTTCTCACTCGTCTTTTCAAGCTCTTCTCTCTGGGTCCTCTCTCTCCTCACTCCTCTTTTCAAGCTGTTCTCTCGGTCCTCTCTCTCTCTTCTCACTCGTCTTTTCAAGCTCTTTTCTCTGGGTCCTCTCTCTTCTCACTCGTCTTTTCAAGCTGTTCTCTCTGGGTCCTCTCTCTCTCTCCTCACTCGTCTTTTCAAGCTGTTCTCTCTGGGTCCTCTCTCTCCTCACTCGTCTTTTCAAGCTGTTCTCTCTGGGTCCCCTCTCTCTCCTCACTCGTCTTTATAAGCTGTTCTCTCTGGGTTCTCTCTCTCTCTCCTCACTCCTCTTTTCAAGCTGTTCTCTCTGGGTCCTCTCTCTCTCCTCACTCGTCTTTTCAAGCTGTTCTATCTGGGTCCTCTCTCTCTCCTCACTCGTATTTTCAAGCTGTTCTCTCTGGGTCCTCTCTCTCTCTCCTCACTCCTCTTTTCAAGCTGTTCTCTCTGGGTCCTCTCTTTCTCTCCTCACTCATCTTTATAAGCTGTTCTCTCTGGGTCCTCTCTCTCTTCTCACTCCTCTTTTCAAGCTGTTCTCTCTGGGTCCTCTCTCTCTTCTCACTCCTCTTTTCAAGCTGTTCTCTCTGGGTCCTCTCTCTCTCCTCAGTCCTCTTTTCAAGCTGTTCTCCCTGGGTCCTCTCTCTCTCTCTCCGCTGCCTCTTTCGAGCTGTTCTTTTAAGGCACTCTCTCCTCACTCCATGTTTCAAGGTCTTTGTTGAGTCATCTCCTATCTTTACTCCATGTTTCAAGCTCTTCTTTCTTTTTCTCTGTGACTCCTCTCTGGTCTCTTCTCTCAGAGCCCTCTCCTCTCTGCCCAGTTCCAGGAGCTCTCTCTGGGCATACTCTCTCTCTGCAGCCCCTCTCTGGTTCTGGAGCTCTCTCTCCACCTGGCCAACCTGTCCTGGAGCACCTGTAACTTGTGGATGATGAGGTAACTCCACGCAGTACTGACACACAGTCTCCGACCTCTCCAACTGAAAACAACAGACAGACAGTCTCTGACCTCTCCATCTGAAAACAACAGACACAGTCTCCGACCTCTCCATCTGAAAACAACAGTAACACAGTCTCCGACCTCTCCATCTGAAAACAACAGACACACAGTCTCCGACCTCTCCATCTGAAAACAACAGACAGACAGTCTCCGACCTCTCCATCTGAAAACAACAGTAACACAGTCTTCACCGCTCCATCTGAAAACAACAGACAGACAGTCTCCGACCTCTCCGTCTGAAAACAACAGTAACACAGTCTCCACCTATCCATCTGAAAACAACAGACACAGTCTCCGACCTCTCCATCTGAAAACAACAGTAACACAGTCTCCGACCTCTCCATCTGAAAACAACAGACACACAGTCTCCGACCTCTCCATCTGAAAACAACAGACACACAGTCTCCGACCTCTCCATCTGAAAACAACAGACAGACAGTCTCCGACCTCTCCATCTGAAAAGAACAGTAACACGGTCTTCACCTCTCCATCTGAAAACAACAGTAACACAGTCTCTGACCTCTCCATCTGAAAACAACAGACACACAGTCTCTGACCTCTCCATCTGAAAACAACAGACACACAGTCTCCGACCTCTCCATCTGAAAACAACAGACACACAGTCTCTGACCTCTCCATCTGAAAACAACAGACACACAGTCTCCGACCTCTCCATCTGAAAACAACAGACACACAGTCTCCGACCTCTCCATCTGAAAACAACAGACACAGTCTCCGACCTCTCCATCTGAAAACAACAGACACGCAGTCTCCACCTATCCATCTGAAAACAACAGTAACACAGTCTCTGACCTCTCCATCTGAAAACAACAGACACACAGTCTCCGACCTCTCCATCTGAAAACAACAGACAGACAGTCTCCGACCTCTCCATCTGAAAACAACAGTAACACAGTCTCCACCTCTCCATCTGAAAACAACAGTAACACAGTCTCTGACCTCTCCATCTGAAAACAACAGACACGCCGTCTCCGACCTCTCCATCTGAAAACAACAGACACAGTCTCCGACCTCTTCATCTGAAAACAACAGACACACAGTCTCCGACCTCTCCATCTGAAAACAACAGACACGCAGTCTCCGAACTCTCCATCTGAAAACAACAGACACGCCGTCTCCAACCTCTCCATCTGAAAACAACAGACACGCCGTCTCCAACCTCACCATCTGAAAACAACAGACACGCCGTCTCCAACCTCTCCATCTGAAAACAACAGACACGCCGTCTCCAACCTCTCCATCTGAAAACAACAGACACACAGTCTCCGACCTCTCCATCTGAAAACAACAGACACACAGTCTCCGACCTCTCCATCTGAAAACAACAGACACAGTCTCCGACCTCTCTGCCTGAAAACAACAGACACGCAGTCTCCGACCTCTCCGTCTGAAAACAACAGACACACAGTCTCCGACCTCTTCATCTGAAAACAACAGACACACAGTCTCTGACCTCTCCATCTGAAAACAACAGACACACAGTCTCTGACCTCTCCATCTGAAAACAACAGACACACAGTCTCCGACCTCTCCATCTGAAAACAACAGACACACCGTCTCCGACCTCTCCATCTGAAAACAACAGTAACACAGTCTCCGACCTCTCCATCTGAAAACAACAGACACGCAGTCTCCGACCTCTCCATCTGAAAACAACAGACAGAAAAATACATCAATAACTGATTTGAACTGCTACTGGCTGTTCATCTACCATTTCAGGTGATGATATAACCAGTTATATAACTTGTAAACACAATTTCACTGAACTAAACTAACCACCTTTCCAGCACCTTTCCAGCATGGCGATCTAGTGACTACTGGGATATGTGTCAGCGGGTCGAGTGTGTTTCTCACATCGCTTACACTCAAATCCACCAGTCAATCTCACCAGTTCTCACTCTCACCCCAGTGAACACAGAGGGCTGGTGATGATAATATAGAGAGGGGGAGCATGAGAGGATGGCGGGGGGCATGGCCTTTCTGCCCACCCCAAGCCCCCCGCCCCTGAGGAATGGACCTCAACATGACAGCAGGACATATGTCCAGGCCGTGAGCAGAGCAACAGGCCCACCCCCACTATTACATCCGCCCCCAAGCCCCATCCTGTGACTTAAGAGGTATGTATCAGATGCTCAACATGCTCTGCTCACAGCTACTGTGATGGTCTGGGACTAAACCACACAAAAACAACACTAGACACTATGGAACACAGAGATTTTACTCATCCTGGAAAATACAAGGTCAGAGGTCATCTGATAATTTGGTATAGAGCAGACCTAACCCACTCTATTAAATTTGTCAAAACAGGAACATTTTACATCTGGCATGGATTTAATAAGGAAATGATCTCAACAGCGAAAAATGTCCTCATGTGTGCTACCTATATCCCCTCCCCCGAGTAGAATCCTCATACTTTAACGATGACAGCTTCTCCATCCTATAGGTGGAGATCAACAATTTCCAAGCCCAGGAACATGTACTAGTCTGTGGCAACCTAAATACCAGAACTGGACAAGAACCCAGCACCCTCAGCACACAGGGGGACAAACCTACCTGGAGGTGACAGCATTCCCTCCCCCATATGCCCCCCGAGACACAACTACAACAACATAACCAACAAAAACTCTTGCAGGTCTGTCGGACGCTGGGTATGTAAATAGTCAACGGTCGGCTTCAAGGGGACTCCTTTGGTAGGTACACCTATAGCTCTGTTATATCCTGGGTATGTACATAGTCAACGGTCGGCTTCAAGGGGACTCCTATGGTAGGTACACCTATAGCTCTGTTACATCCTGGGCATGTACATAGTCAATGGTAGGCTTCAAGGGGACTCCTAGGGTAGGTACACCTATAGCTCATCTCTTGGAGGCAGTACTTTAGACTACTTTATCACTGATCTCAACCCAGCTCAGAAAACCTTAAACATTATTTTTGACCTCTCAGCTTCACTATCAAATCTAAAAATGTCAAGCAGACAACCTAAGAAAATTAACAACAATGACAACCATAAGAATGAAATTGAGAAATCTATCCAACCAAAAACATAGTGACCCCAAAAAAACAGAGCAATAAATGCTATTTGGCCCTACAAAGACAGTACACAGTGGCATAATACCTGACCACCGTGACTGACTCAATATTTAGGACATTTTTGACAATGTACAGACTTAGTGAGCATAGCCTTGCTATTGAGAAAGGCTGCCGTAGGCAGACATGGCTCTCAAGAGAAGACAGGCTATGTGCTCACTGCCCACAAAATGAGGTGGAAACTGAGCTGCACTTCCTAACTTCCTGTCAAATGTATGACCATATTAGAGACACATATTTCCCTCAGATTACACAGACCCACAAAGAATTAGAAAACAAACCCAATTTTGATAAACTCCAATATCTATTGGGTGAAATACCACAGTGTGCCATCACAGCAGCAATATTTGTGACCTGTTGCCACAAGAAAAGGGCAACCAGTGAAGAACAAACACCATTGTAAATACAACCCATATTTATGTTTATTTATTTTCCCTTTTGTACTTTAACTATTTGTACATCATTACAACACTGTATATAGTCATAATATGACATTTGAAATGTCTTTATTATTTTGGAACTTTTGTGAGTGTAATGTTTACTGTTCATTTTTATAGTTTATTTCTCTTTTGTTTATTATCTACTTCACTTGCTTTGGCAACGTTAACATGTGTTTAACATGCCAATAAAGCCCTTTAATTGAAGTTGAATTGAAAAGGAGTGATAGGTGGGACAATGAGAGAGGAGAGAAGAAGGTGACAGCATTATGTGTATGATATAGGCCTATATTCTATTTTCTTTCCATTGGGGGTTTGACACCTATTGTAGCCTAAAAGAGTCTTTTCTGAAAAACAGGCCCAGCTGCTGTGTCTGCGACAGTTGTTATTGTAGTTGTCACATCTCACAGCTTCAGAGGATTCATCAGAATCAGAACCCAGAGGATCCATCAGAATTAGAACCCAGAGGATTCATCAGAATCAGAACCCAGAGGATCCATCAGAATCAGAACCCAGAGGATACATCAGAATTAGAACCCAGAGGATACATCAGAATCAGAACCCAGAGGATCCATCAGAATCAGAACCCAGAGGATCCATCAGAATTAGAACCCAGAGGATACATCAGAATCAGAACCCAGAGGATCCATCAGAATTAGAACCCAGAGGATACATCAGAATCAGAACCCAGAGGATCCATCAGAATTAGAACCCAGAGGATACATCAGAATTAGAACCCAGAGGATTCATCAGAATCAGAACCCAGAGGATCCATCAGAATTAGAACCCAGAGGATACATCAGAATTAGAACCCAGAGGATTCATCAGAATCAGAACCCAGAGGATCCATCAGAATTAGAACCCAGAGGATACATCAGAATCAGAACTCAGAGGATCCGTCAGAATCAGAACCCAGACGATCCGTCAGAATCAGAACCCAGTGGATCCGTCAGAATCAGAACCCAGAGGATCCGTCAGAATCAGAACCCAGAGGAACCGTCAGAATCAGAACCCAGAGGATCCATCAGAATCAGAACCCAGAGGATGTTCTGTTGACATTCTGACAGTTCACTTGTCTTTGAGGCACAGGTTTGTTAACAAGGTCAAGGAAGCCCAGTAATGTGGAGGCAGGCTTGGTGACATCGAATGGGATTTAGTAGTTTGTGTTGTCTTGGGTTGATACCCTGTAGGCTTGTCCCCTATGGCAGAGTCAGAAGAGAGAGCCAGATAGCCCCTCTCTAAAGGCATGGACACACCGGCCCGAGAATACTTAGCACCTCTGAACAGAGTTTGCGAACTGAGTGCAAACCGATTCAACAATTAGAAACGGGTGAAAAGTCAGATGCCTACCGGTGGTTGGTCCATAAAACACACCGTGCCAAAACTAACATCAAACAAACGGCAGACAAATGGCAGACCGTCATTCGGTGTGAGGTGCTTTTGTCTGAAAGTCTATATTCTCTGACAACACAATGACATTATAAGAGGGAGAAAAACAGATGTGTCACCCTTTCTTTCTGTCTTTCCATTGGCCCCTCTCTTCCATGTCAGTCCTTAATGTCACGTCCGTGTCTACAGGATCGATTTCTCTGTGTCATATTTACCTTTGTCTGTCTGTCTGTCTGTCTGTCTGTCTGTCTGTCTGTCTGTCTGTCTGTCTGTCTGTCTGCCTGCCTGCCTGCCTGCCTGCCTGCCTGCCTGCCTGCCTGCCTGCCTGTCTGTCTGTCTGTCTGCCTGTGTGTGTGTGTGTGTGTGTGTGTGTGGATAAGTGTTTCTTTTTTTTGTGTGTGATTTCGTGCAAAATGTCCACATGCTTCCTGGAGGCTCAGAGAGAGAGGATTGTGGAGTGTAGACAGGATCAGCAGGGTGGGTGTGTTTATGTGTGTGTCTGTGAAAGCCAGTCCATGTGTGTGTCTGCGTGTGAGTGTCTCTCTCTCTCTCTCTCTCTCTCTCTGTGTGTGTGGCGTGTGTGGCCTGTGTGTGAGCCTGTCTATGTCTGTTTGGCGTGTGAGTTGGGGTGGGTTGTGTTCAGTCAGGCCATGGTTGAGACGGTCGTGGCCTCAGGTCACCCCAGGCTTATGTATTGCTCTCTTGTTGTGTTTTTCTGCAATCACTCACGCATATACCCCCACCCCCACCCCCACCCAAACAGACACTCATACACACACATGTGCGCTCAGACCCGATAGGAAGAATTTTCAGACAAGCACTCTAAGCACAATATCACACACACACACATGCGCATACGCACACACAAACACACGCTCATTGAGGCCCTAGGGGTGGTGTGTTCGTTGTTCCCGTGACAGAGATGGTTCCTGCAGTAAGACCCCTTGCCCTTGGCACTGACACATTCGCTTAGCGCTCAAACGACAAGCTAACCCCGTCAACCTCCCTCCCACACACACACACACCAACACACTCTTCATACCCCATCCCCCTACGGGAAAAAAGAGCTAACACAAGGAGAGAGGAGGAATGAAAAAATAAACAGAAGAGGAGAAAGAAAGAACAGGCTCTGTGGTTTGTTCGCTAATGCCTACAGCCAATGAGAGTGAGTTCTGCTCAAGCTGTACTTCCTAGACAGCAAAATAATTCTGCCCTCCAGTCTATACACACACACTCTCTCTCTCTCTCTCTCTCTCTCTCTCTCTCTCTCTCTCTCTCTCTCTCTCTCATCTCCATCTCTTGCCTTTCTCTGAATCCATTCTCTGTGTGGCATCACATATTCCAGGGGAAGGGTACATGTCTTCAACAGTAAAATAGGGGAAGGTTCAGGCTTCGACTTCAACAGTAGAATAGGGGAAGGGTACATGTCTTCAACAGTAGAATAGGGGAAGGTTCAGGCTTCGACTTCAACAGTAGAATAGGGGAAGGTTCAGGCATCGACTTCAAGAGTAGAATAGGGGATTAATAATAGCTACTTGTTTGTAGAACCAGCATCTTCACCAGATGTTGTCCCCAGTCAGCTCCAGTCATCACCAGCTGTTGTCCCCAGTCAGCTCCAGAGTCTTCACCAGATGTTGTCCCCAGTCAGCTCCAGAGTCTTCACCTGATGTTGTCCCCAGTCAGCTCCAGAGTCTTCACCTGATGTTGTCCCCAGTCAGCTCCAGAGTCTTCACCTGATGTTGTCCCCAGTCAGCTCCAGAGTCTTCACCTGATGTTGTCCCCAGTCAGCTCCAGAGTCTTCACCAGATGTTGTCCCCAGTCAGCTCCAGAGTCTTCACCTGATGTTGTCATCAGTCAGCTCCCCAGTCTTCACCAGATGTTGTCCCCAGTCAGCTCCCCAGTCTTCACCAGATGTTGTCCCCAGTCAGCTCCAGAGTCTTCACCTGATGTTGTCCCCAGTCAGCTCCCCAGTCTTCACCAGATGTTGTCCCCAGTCAGCTCCCCAGTCTTCACCAGATGTTGTCCCCAGTCAGCTCCAGAGTCTTCACCTGATGTTGTCCCCAGTCAGCTCCAGAGTCTTCACCAGATGTTGTCCCCAGTCAGCTCCCCAGTCTTCACCAGATGTTGTCCCCAGTCAGCTCCAGAGTCTTCACCAGATGTTGTCCCCAGTCAGCTCCAGAGTCTTCACCAGATGTTGTCCCCAGTCAGCTCCAGAGTCTTCAACAGATGTTGTCCCCAGTCAGCTCCCCAGTCTTCATCAGATGTTGTCTCCAGTCAGCTCCAGTCTTCTCCAGATGTTGTCTCCAGTCTTCACCAGATGTTGTCCTCAGTCAGCTCCAGTCTTCTCCTGATGTTGTCCCCAGTCAGCTCCAGAGTCTTCACCTGAACGAACGTCACAGGGTAAATCACAGGCTGCGTCATGCACTTGTTGGGCGTTGCTTACTAAGCGCACATGCTTCAAATATTTATTTATTTAAGCAACCCGGAGGGAAAAAAATATACGTTTAGTTTTTATTAACATCTACAAGGGGGGGGTGTATAATCTATTTCTATTTACAAATGTCATTTGCAACATGGCATCTAAAGAGTTCTTTGACTGTCTCCATAGGAAAACCCTTTGAATAACCCTTTTGGGTTCCATCTAGAATCCTTTCTACAGAGGGTTCTACATGGAACATAAAAAGGGTTCTATATGGAACCCAAAAGGGTTCTACCTGGAAACAAAAAGGGTTCTCCTATGGGGACAGTCAAAGAATTCTTTTGGAACACTTTGTGCTAAGAGTGTACTGTAAAGACAGCAGTAGCATGAGTCAAATCGATGACATAAATTATACATTGATACAGTAGCCAAGACTCATAGGTCTCCAAGACACAGGATATCTTGGTATGGTGGAGGGGACAGACTACATGCACTTTACAGTAACAGAAATAGGCTTGTTACGTCTGTAACAGTAAGATGGTTTCTGCATGTACTGAATCTCTGCTGCTTTGGCCACTGAGAACCCAGAGTAAAATACAAGTTACACCTAGCCTAGCAGGAATTTTGAGCTCCCCTCTACTACAATACAGGTTACACCTAGCCTAGCAGGAATGTTGAGCTCCCCTCTACTACAATACAGGTTACACCTAGCCTAGCAGGAATGTTGAGCTCCCCTCTACTACAATACAGGTTACACCTAGCCTAGCAGGAATGTTGAGCTCCCCTCTACTACAATATAGGTTACACCTAGCCTAGCAGGAATGTTGAGCTCCCCTCTACTACAATACAGGTTACACCTAGCCTAGCAGGAATGTTGAGCTCCCCTCTACTACAATATAGGTTACACCTAGCCTAGCAGGAATGTTGAGCTCCCCTCTACTACAATACAGGTTACACCTAGCCTAGCAGGAATGTTGAGCCCCCCTCTACTACAATATAGGTTACACCTAGCCTAGCAGGAATGTTGAGCTCCCCTCTACACCTAGCCTAGCAGGAATGTTGAGCTCCCTTCTACACCTAGCCTAGCAGGAATGTTGAGCTCCCTTCCACACCTAGCCTAGCAGGAATGTTGAGCTCCCCTCTACACCTAGCCTAGCAGGAATGTTGAGCTCCCTTCTACACCTAGCCTAGCAGGAATGTTGAGCTCCCTTCTACACCTAGCCTAGCAGGAATGTTGAGTTTCCCTCTACACCTAGCAGGAATGTTGAGCTCCCTTCTACACCTAGCCTAGCAGGAATGCTGAGCTCCCTTCTACACCTAGCCTAGCAGGAATGTTGAGCTCCCTTCCACACCTAGCCTAGCAGGAATGTTGGGTAAAGGTGGGTGCTGGAGCTGAGCTCCCCTCTACTACAATACCTCAGCACAACATCAAATAAACATATGATTACTACTAGTCGGTTGATGTGAAACATTTAGGGGGGGGGGGGGTGGGGGGGATGAGAGACGAGGGGGGGTGAAGAGGTGGGGGGGGCTGATGGTGTCTTGTCAGGATAAGCTCCATGATTAATTTACAGGAAGCCAATTTGCCTTTGTGTGTTTGTAGACTGTTTATGTGTGAGCATCTGGGGCCATTGTCACATGCACAAAGGGCGTAGACTAAGCACTTTACAGACAAAGCACCTGAAAGAGTCCCCTCCTCCCCTCTTCTTCTCCTCCTCTCCTCCTCCTCTCCTCCTCCCCTCACACCCTCCTCCTCCTCCTCTCCTCCTCCCCTCCTCCTCCTATCCTAGCCTATCCTACTCTATCCTAATGTATCTTATCCTGTCCTACCATTCCCTATCCTACCTTATACTACCCTATCCTACTCATTCCTACCCTAATCTATCTTAACCTGTCCTACCCTACCCTATTTTACCCTACCCTATTTACCCTAACCTATTCTACCCTATCCTATTCCTATCCTACCATACCCTATCCTACCATACTCTATCCTACCATACCCTACCCTATTCTACCCTATCCTATTCCTACCCTATCCTACTCTATCCTACCATACCCTACCCTATTCTACCCTGTCTTGTACTACCATTTCTTACCCAATCCCATCCTACCCTATCATATTCTACACTACCCATTCCTACCCAATTATATCCTACTCTATCATATTCTACCCTACCCTATCCTACCCTATCCCGTCGTATCCTACCCTATCCTATCCTGCCCTATCCTGCCCTATAATATCATACTCTATTCTATCATGTCCTATTCTACCCACTCATAACATATCAATACAGTTGACCCGTCTAGCTCCCCACAACAACCACCCACAACAACTCCAAAATCCCCCCCCCCCCCCTACACACAGATTTTCAAAGCCAAATTGGCCTCCCCTAAATTCTACACATCCCAAAATGACCTCTGATCTCCTCCACCTCTTCCACCCCACTCCCCAGCCTTGTTCCCAACTGACTGCATATTTAAATCTGTTTAGAGATTCCGTGATGAGTCGCAAACACTTAGAGTTTTTAGCTGCCTAAAGGATCACAGAGATATCCCTGAACTTGTCTTTACGGTTCAATCAACTGATATTACTGTGGGCCTGGGATTTAGAGAGAACCCCACAAAGACAACAGAGTTCCTCTCATCTGTCTCACACACACTACTTGAATCGTACTACCTCTCGCTCTCTCTCATCTATTTTTCTCTGTTAATATTCCTTTTCCAGTCTATTTTAATACCACCTCTCTCTTTCTTTCTATCTCTCTCTCTCTCTCTCTCTCTCTCTCTCTCTCTCTCTCTCTCTCTCTCTATCCCTCTATCCCTCTATCCCTCTCTCACTCGTTCTCTCCCTCTCTCTCTCTCTCTATCCCTCTCTCTCTCTCTATCCCTCTCTCTCTCTCTATCCCCCTCTCTCTCTCTCTCTCTCTATATATCCCTCTCTCTCTCTATCCCCCTCTCTCTCTCTCTATCCCTCTATCCCTCTATCCCTCTCTCACTCGTTCTCTTCCTCTCTCTCTCTCTCTCTCTGTGACACGACAGATCACACAAGCGTTTAAGAAGGGATTAAGTAGTTAAAGGATTTATCCTTGTTTTTTCCCAAAAGGATGTTTTCAAGGCTGTGTGTGAGAGAGAGCATGCATGTGTGCGTCTGAGCGAGATGGTGATTCGTGACTGCTGCTTTGTAGATTTTCACAGACATAAACCCCCCCCACCCCACACCCCCTCGGTGCTCAGCGTAGTGTGAGACAACACACAGTAGATTCCTCTCGTCTGGACCCGACTGTGCCACACATCACACGAAACGAAGGGGGAGGGACAGGGGACACTGGGGACAGGGGGGAAGAGAGTGGACACAGCAAAGTGGAAGATGGGAAGTGGTGTATAGATGAGACCTAGCAAAGTGCACGAAGTGTGTGTGTGTGTGTGTGTGTTGGGGGGGGGTATTAAGGGGTGAATGGGGGTTACAGTAGAGAACAGTGGAAGAGGTAGGGGTGAGACGGGGGGGCAAGTGATGCAAGAGTGAAACAACAGACAGGAGAAGAGTGGGGGGGTAAAGAGAAGGAGAGGGGCGAGGGAGAGGGAGACGGGGTGTATGTTTGACACCTGGCCGAGTGGCCTTATTTTCCTTGAGCTTCTCTTGCTGCCTCCTTGCCTCTTTGCGTGGGAGCAGCCCCCGCTCGACTGACGACAACGCATATCAGCCCCCGGCTCGACCGACGACAACGCATATCAAGCCCCCGCTCGACTGACGACAACGCATATCAGCCCCCGGCTCGACCGACGACAACGCATATCAGCCCCCGCTCGACCGACGACAACGCATATCAGCCCCCGCTCGACCGACGACAACGCATATCAGCCCCCGCTCGACTGACGACAACGCATATCAGCCCCCGCTCGACCGGCGACAACGCATATCAGCCCCCGCTCGACTGACGACAACGCATATCAGCCCCCGCTCGACCGACGACAACGCATATCAGCCCCCGCTCGACCGACGACAACGCATATCAGCCCCCGCTCGACCGACGACAACGCATATCAGCCCCCGCTCGACTGACGACAACGCATATCAGCCCCCGCTCGACCGACGACAACGCATATCAGCCCCCGCTCGACCGACGACAACGCATATCAGCCCCCGCTCAACTGACAACAACGCATATCAGCCCCCGCTCGACTGACGACAACGCATATCAGCCCCCGCTCGACTGACGACAACGCATATCAGCCCCCGGCTCGACCGACGACAACGCATATCAGCCCCCGCTCGACCGACGACAACGCATATCAGCCCCCGCTCGACTGACGGCAACGCATATCAGCCCCCGCTCGACTGACGGCAACGCATATCAGCCCCCGCTCGACTGACGGCAACGCATATCAGCCCCCGCTCGACTGACGACAACGCATATCAGCCCCCGGCTCGACCGACGACAACGCATATCAGCCCCTGCTCGACCGACGACAACGCATATCAGCCCCCGCTCGACCGACGACAACGCATATCAGCCCCCGCTCAACTGACAACAACGCATATCAGCCCCCGCTCAACCGACGACAACGCATATCAGCCCCCGCTCGACCGACAACAACGCATATCAGCCCCCGCTCAACTGACAACAACGCATATCAGCCCCCGCTCAACTGACAACAACGCATATCAGCCCCCGCTCAACTGACAACAACGCATATCAGCCCCCGCTCGACCGACAACAACGCATATCAGCCCCCGCTCAACCGACGACAGCGCATCAGATCACAGAGCCGAGAAACAGACTGGCGAGATGAGACAGTGGCAGACAGCAACTACAAACTGCAACTGACTGTCTGTCTGTCTGTCTGTCTGTCTGTCTGTCTGGCTGTCTGTCTGTCTGTCTGTCTGTCTGTCTGTCTGTCTGTCTGTCTGAGCACACAGAGAGAGATAAATAATGCCAGTGAGCCACGTGGGTCTATGTCTGTCTGCCTGCCTGCCTGCCTGCGTGCCTGCCTGCCTACACTGTGAGAGTAACCTCAGCCTGTCTGTCAGCAAGGACAGCACTCAGCAATGTGTCCCCATGATTTACATAGTTCCTTGGCGGGAAGCTACGTTCAGGGCCAACACTGCACCAACACTGCAAATTAAGCGCATAGAAGCTAATAAAAATGTAGAAGACAAGAGCTAGGCCTAATGTAGACCTAGCTCCCAGCCAAATAATGCTAGGCCTAGCTCCCAACCCTGCAGGACTGACACTATACCCTACAGGACTGACACTATACCCTACAGGACTGACACTATACCCTGCAGGACTGACACTACAGCCTGCAGGACTGACACTACACCCTACAGGACCTATAGGACTGACACTAAACCCTACAGGACTGACACTATACCCTACAGGACCTACAGGACTGACACTATACCCTACAGGACTGACACTACACCCTGCAGGACCTACAGGACTGACACTATACCCTACAGGACCTAGAGGACTGACACTATACCCTACAGGACTGACACTATACCCTACAGGACTGACACTATACCCTACAGGACTGACACTACACCCTACAGGACCTACAGGACTGACACTATACCCTACAGGACCTACAGGACTGAAATTACACCCTGCAGGACCTACAGGACTGACACTATACCCTACAGGACTGACACTACACCCTACAGGACCTACAGGACTGACACTATACCCTACAGGACCTACAGGACAGATACTACACCCTACAGGACTGACACTATACCCTACAGGACTGACACTATACCCTACATGACTGACACTATACCCTACAGGACTGACACTACACCCTACAGGACCTACAGGACTAACACTATACCCTACAGGACCTACAGGACTAACACTATACCCTACAGGACTGACACTATACCCTACAGGACTGACACTATACCCTACAGGACTGACACTATACCCTACAGGACCTACAGGACTGACACTACAGCCTACAGGACTGACACATTACACCTTACAGGACCTACAGGACTGACACTATACCTTATAGGACCTACAGGACTGACACTATACCCTACAGGACCTACAGGACTGACACTAAACCCTACAGGACCTACAGGACTGACACTATACCCTACAGGACTGACACTATACCCTACAGGACTGACACTATACCCTACAGGACTGACACTACACCCTACAGGACCTACAGGACTGACACTACACCCTACAGGACTGCCATTATACCCTACAGGACCTACAGGACTGACACTATACCCTATAGGACTGACACTATACCCTAAAGGACTGACACTACACCCTACAGGACCTACAGGACTGACACTACACCCTACATGACCTACAGGACTGACACTATACCCTACAGGACCTACAGGACTGACACTACACACTACAGGACTGACACTATACCCTATAGGACTGACACTATACCCTACAGGACCTACAGGACTGAAACTACACCCTGCAGGACCTACAGGACTGACACTATACCCTACAGGACTAACACTACACCCTACAGGACCTACAGGACTGACACTATACCCTACAGGACCTACAGGACAGATCCTACACCCTACAGGACTGACACTATACCCTACAGGACTGACACTATACCCTACAGGACTGACACTATACCCTACATGACTGACACTATACCCTACAGGACTGACACTACACCCTACAGGACCTACAGGACTAACACTATACCCTACAGGACCTACAGGACTAACACTATACCCTACAGGACTGACACTATACCCTACAGGACTGACACTATACCCTACAGGACTGACACTATACCCTACAGGACCTACAGGACTGACACTACAGCCTACAGGACTGACACATTACACCTTACAGGACCTACAGGACTGACACTATACCTTATAGGACCTACAGGACTGACACTATACCCTACAGGACCTACAGGACTGACACTAAACCCTACAGGACCTACAGGACTGACACTATACCCTACAGGACTGAAACTATACCCTACAGGACTGACACTATACCCTACAGGACTGACACTACACCTTACAGGACCTACAGGACTAACACTATACCCTACAGGACCTACAGGACTGACACTATACCCTATAGGACTGACACTATACCCTACAGGACCTACAGGACTGACACTATACCCTACAGGACCTACAGGACTGACACTATACCCTACATGATTGACACTACACCCTACAGGACTGACACTACACCCTACAGGACCTACATGACTGACACTATACCCTACAGGATTGACACTATACCCTACAGGGTTGACACTACACCCTACAGGACTGACACAACACCCTACAGGACCTACAGGACTGACACTACACCCTACAGGACTGACACTACACCCTACAGGACCTACAGGACTGACACAACCCTACAGGAACTACAGGACTGACACTACACCCTACAGGACTGACACTACATCCTACAGGACTGACACTACACCCTACAGGACCTACAGGACTGACACTACACCCTACAGGACTGACACTACACCTTAAAGGACTGACACTAAACCCTACAGGACCTACAGGACTGACACTACACCTTACAGGACTGACACTACACCCTACAGGACCTACAGGACTGACACTACACCCTACAGGACCTACAGGACTGACACTACACCTTACAGGACTTACACTACACCCTACAGGACTGACACTACACCCTGCAGGACCTACAGGACTGACACTACACCTTACAGGACTGACACTACACCCTACAGGACTGACACTACACCCTACAGGACTGACACTACACCCTACAGGACTGACACTAAACCCTACAGGACCTACAGGACTGACACTACACCTTACAGGACTGACACTACACCCTACAGGACCTACAGGACTGACACTACACCCTACAGGACCTACAGGACTGACACTACACCTTACAGGACTTACAGGACTGACACTACACCCTACAGGACTGACACTACACCCTACAGGACCTACAGGACTGACACTACACCTTACAGGACTGACACTACACCCTACAGGACTGACACTACACCCTACAGGACTGACACTACACCCTACAGGACTGACACTAAACCCTACAGGACCTACAGGACTGACACTAAACCCTACAGGACTGACACTGCACCCTACAGGACTGACACTACACCCTACAGGACCTACAGGACTGACACTACACCTTACAGGACTGACACTACACCCTACAGGACTGACACTACACCCTACAGGACTGACACTACACCCTACAGGACCTACAGGACTGACACTACACTCTACAGGACTGACACTAAACCCTACAGGACCTACAGGACTGACACTAAACCCTACAGAAGAGTTGATATACAGCATAAGAGTTGTAGAGGCACAGGAGAAAGAGGGAATAAACAGGATAAATAAAGATAACGACAGACAGAGATGGGGGGGGGTCTACACTAATCATAGTGAACTCATAACACATGGTACCAGAGAGGAGAGAGGAGAGAGATCTCATTTGGCTGGTCAACAGACAGAGATGGGGGGGGATACACTAATCATAGTGAACTCATAACACATGGTACCAGAGAGGAGAGAGGATTGAGAGATCTCATTTGGCTGGTCAACAGACAGAGATGCGGGGGGCTACACTAATCATAGTGAACTCATAACACATGGTACCAGAGAGGAGAGAGGATTGAGAGATCTCATTTGGCTGGTCAACAGACAGAGATGTGGGGGGCTACACTAATCATAGTGAACTCATAACACATGGTACCATTATCCCCTCGAGGTAAAGGGAGGCTTGTGTCTGGTTTTAAATTATCCATTATTCAGAGAGAGAGAGAGAGGGAGGGAGGGAGGGAGGGAGGGAGGGAGGGAGGGAGGGAGAGAGAGAGAGAGAGACAGAGAGAGAGAGAGAGAGAGAGAGAAAAAACCATGGTGTGGTTAAGTGGGACCTCCTCTGTGTCTATCTCTCCTCTCTCTGGATTAGTTTGCCACGCTCACATGAAACATGGATGGATGGATGGAGGGAGAAGGAGAGAGGATTGAGAGATCTCATTTGGCTGGTCAACAGACCGAGGCACAGAAAGACGGAGAAAAAACAGGAGTCGATTTGCATTTGTAAACACGGAGCAGAACAGAGAGAGCGAGGGCAAGTTTACTACTATGCCACTTCATAGACAGATCAACCCAGGGTGAATTTTTTATTTTACTTTATTTATCTAGGCAAATCAGTTAAGAATACATTTTTATTTAGAATGACGGCCTACCGGGGAACAATGGATTAACTGTCTTGTTCAGGGGCAGAACAACAGATTTTTAACTCGTCAGCTCTTGGATTCGGTCCAGCAACGTTTCGGTTACTGGCCCAACACTCTAACCACTAGGCTACCTGCCTCCTCTACACTCTAACCACTAGGCTACCTGCCTCCTCTACACTCTAACCACTAGGCTACCTGCCTCCTCTACACTCTAACCACTAGGCTACATGCCACCTCTACACTCTAACCACTAGGCTACCTGCCTCCTCTACACTCTAACCACTAGGTTACCTGCCTCCTCTACGCTCTAACCACTAGGCTACCTGCCTCCTCTACACTCTAACCACTAGGCTACCTGTCACCTCTACACTCTAACCACTAGGCTACCTGCCTCCTCTACACTCTAACCACTAGGCTACCTGCCTCCTCTACACTCTAACCACTAGGCTACCTGCCTCCTCTACACTCTAACCACTAGGCTACCTGGCACCTCTACACTCTAACCACTAGTCTACCTGCCTCCTCTACACTCTAACCACTAGGCTACCTGCCTCCTCTACACTCTAACCACTAGGCTACCTGCCTCCTCTACACTCTAACCACTAGGCTACCTGCCTCCTCTACACTCTAACCACTAGGCTACCTGCCTCCTCTACACTCTAACCACTAGGCTACCTGGCACCTCTACACTCTAACCACTAGGCTACCTGCCATGTTTTTCACACAATGACTTGTACAGCACTCTGTAGATGATCTACAGTAAATCACTGTACAGCTGATGACATACTGATGGTTATGCATTAATAAAAAACAGTGTAGGCCGATGTTATGATGCATGTATAGCATAGGGCCTATAGGAAGTGATGCATGTATAGCATAGGGCCTATAGTAATAATGCATGTATAGCATAGGGCCTATAGTAATAATGCATGTATAGCATAGGGCCTATAGGAAGTGATGCATGTAAAGCATAGGGCCTATAGCAAGTGATGCATGTATAGCATAGGGCCTATAGCAAGTGATGCATGTATAGCATAGGGCCTATAGCAGGTGATGCATGTATAGCATAGGGCCTATAGCAAGTGATGCATGTATAGCATAGGGCCTATAGCAAGTGATGCATGTATAGCATAGGGCCTATAGGAAGTGATGCATGTATAGCATAGGGCCTATAGGAAGTGATGCATGTATAGCATAGGGCCTATAGCAAGTGATGCATGTATAGCATAGGGCCTATAGCAAGTGATGCATGTATAGCATAGGGCCTATAGGAAGTGATGCATGTATAGCATAGGGCCTATAGGAAGTGATGCATGTATAGCATAGGGCCTATAGCAAGTGATGCATGTATAGCATAGGGCCTACAGCAGGTGATGCATGTATAGCATAGGGCCTATAGCAAGTGATGCATGTATAGCATAGGGCCTATAGCAAGTGATGCATGTATAGCATAGGGCCTATAGCAAGTGATGCATGTATAGCATAGGGCCTACAGCAGGTGATGCATGTATAGCATAGGGCCTATAGCAAGTGATGCATGTATAGCATAGGGCCTATAGCAAGTGATGCATGTATAGCATAGGGCCTATAGCAAGTGATGCATGTATAGCATAGGGCCTATAGCAAGTGATGCATGTATAGCATAGGGCCTATAGCAAGTGATGCATGTATAGCATAGGGCCTATAGCAAGTGATGAATGTATAGCATAGGGCCTATAGCAAGTGATGCATGTATAGCATAGGGCCTATAGGAAGTGATGCATGTATAGCATAGGGCCTATAGTAAGTGATGCATGTATAGCATAGGGCCTATAGTAATAATGCATGTATAGCATAGGGCCAATAGTAATAATGCATGTATAGCATAGGGCCTATAGCAAGTGATGCATGTATAGCATAGGGCCTATAGTAATAATGCATGTATAGCATAGGGCCAATAGTAAGTGATGCATGTATAGCATAGGGCCTATAGGAAGTGATGCATGTATAGCATAGGGCCTATAGCAAGTGATGCATGTATAGCATAGGGCCTATAGCAAGTGATGCATGTATAGCATAGGGCCTATAGGAAGTGATGCATGTATAGCATAGGGCCTATAGCAAGTGATGCATGTATAGCATAGGGCCTATAGCAAGTGATGCATGTATAGCATAGGGCCTATAGGAAGTGATGCATGTATAGCATAGGGCCTACAGCAGGTGATGCATGTATAGCATAGGGCCTACAGCAGGTGATGCATGTATAGCATAGGGCCTATAGGAAGTGATGCATGTATAGCATAGGGCCTATAGGAAGTGATGCATGTATAGCATAGGGCCTATAGCAGGTGATGCATGTATAGCATAGGGCCTATAGCAAGTGATGCATGTATAGCATAGGGCCTATATCAAGTGATGCATGTATAGCATAGGGCCTATAGGAAGTGATGCATGTATAGCATAGGGCCTATAGTAATAATGCATGTATAGCATAGGGCCTATAGGAAGTGATGCATGTATAGCATAGGGCCTATAGCAAGTGATGCATGTATAGCATAGGGCCTATAGCAAGTGATGCATGTATAGCATAGGGCCTATAGCAAGTGATGCATGTATAGCATAGGGCCTATAGCAAGTGATGCATGTATAGCATAGGGCCTATAGTAATAATGCATGTATAGCATAGGGCCTATAGCAAGTGATGCATGTATAGCATAGGGCCTATAGTAAGTGATGCATGTATAGCATAGGGCCTATAGTAAGTGATGCATGTATAGCATAGGGCCTATAGCAAGTGATGCATGTATAGCATAGGGCCTATAGTAATAATGCATGTATAGCATAGGGCCTATAGCAAGTGATGCATGTATAGCATAGGGCCTATAGCAAGTGATGCATGTATAGCATAGGGCCTATAGCAAGTGATGCATGTATAGCATATAGGAAGTGATGCATGTATAGCATAGGGCCTATAGTAATAATGCATGTATAGCATAGGACCAATAGCAAGTGATGCATGTATAGCATAGGGCCTATAGCAAGTGATGCATGTATAGCATAGGGCCTATAGCAAGTGATGCATGTATAGCATAGGGCCTATCGGAAGTGATACATGTCGTAATCAAGGTGTTTACTCATACTGAGTGTGTCTGTGACCCTGACCTGACTAGAGGCCTGGGGGTGGCTTTCAGTCTCTTTTCCTAGCCCTTCCATGCCCTTTTTAAATACGAACCCAGACACAGAGAGAGCAGGGGGTAGCCAAGGGGCAAAACACAACACACTAGTAGCTAACTCTACTCATCAATTATCCATGAGCCAAGGAAAAACAAGTCCTGCATGCCTGTGCTGCTCTAACGTGCTAAGGTATCTAATTTACCAACAGGTGCTGCTCTAACGTGCTAAGGTATCTAATTTACCAACAGGTGCTGCTCTAACGTACTAAGGTACCTAGTTAACCAGCAGGTGCTACTCTAACGTACTAAGGTACCTAGTTAACCAGCAGGTACTGCTCTAACGTGCTAAGGTACCTAATTTACCAACAGGTGCTGCTCTAACGTGCTAAGGTACCTAGTTTACCAACAGGTGCTGCTCTAACGTGCTAAGGTACCTAATTTACCAACAGGTGCTGCTCTAACGTACTAAGGTACCTAGTTTACCAGCAGGTGCTGCTCTAACGTGCTAAGGTACCTAATTTACCAACAGGTGCTGCTCTAATGTGCTAAGGTACCTAGTTTACCAACAGGTGCTGCTCTAACGTGCTAAGGTACCTAATTTACCAACAGGTGCTGCTCTAACGTGCTAAGGTACCTAGTTTACCAACAGGTGCTGCTCTAACGTGCTAAGGTACCTAGTTTACCAACAGGTGCTGCTCTAACGTGCTAAGGTACCTCATTTACCAAAAGGTGCTGCTCTAACGTGCTAAGGTACCTAGTTTACCAACAGGTGCTGCTCTAACGTGCTAAGGTACCTAATTTACCAACAGGTGCTGCTCTAACGTGCTAAGGTACCTAGTTTACCAACAGGTGCTGCTCTAACGTGCTAAGGTACCTAATTTACCAGCAGGTGCTGAAAGGCATAAGGCACAGAGGAGAGTTTAGAAGTGTGTGTGCTGTGTGATCTTCCTCTCAGCAGACCACCATTAAACCACTGTGCAGACCCCCACGTCCCCAGGCTTAACGGCACCATGGGCATGTTTTTAAACCCTTTGTTATTCTCACATTGGAACATGTTGTGTGTTCAGCTTTGTTTTCACATTCGCTTATTTTTTTCTCTCTCCAATAAATGGAGCTGAAGTCTTCTCCACAGGGGTCTAATCTCAGAACATCCCGTATTTAACAAGCTGATTGAAATCTGAGTGGGGGGGAGTAGAGAGAGAGAGAGAGAGAGAGAGAGAGAGAGAGAGAGAGAGAAAGAAAGAGAGAGAGAGAGAGAGAGAGAGAGAGAGAGAGAGAGAGAGACAGAGAGAGAGACAGAGAGAGAGACAGAGAGAGAGACAGAGAGAGAGACAGAGAGAGAGACAGAGAGAGAGAGACAGAGAGAGAGACAGAGAGAGAGACAGAGAGAGAGAGACAGAGAGAGAGACAGAGAGAGAGAGAGAGAGACAGACAGAGACAGACAGAGACAGACAGACAGACAGACAGAGAGAGAAAGAGAGAGAGAGAGAGAGAGAGAGACTGACATAAAATCACACGATTAAAAAAGGATAACAGTTTCCCAGAGCCTTTCCTTTGTGTGGTGAGGGGGGGGGGGGGGGGGGGGGTCTGTCTGTGGAATGGCCGCGCTCACACTCTGGAGGGGGTCCATTGTTGTTCACAGCTACCTCAAATTCTCTCTGGGAACATCCGGAAATTACAGAGGAGATACAAAGACAGCGCTGCACTCACAGGGCTGTGAAGTGGGCAACGTTGCAATGGGAATCACCCCAGAAAGGAAGGAGACTATGAATGTGTGTGTGTGTGCGTACAATGCAATTATCAGTAATAATGTCTCGCTCGTCGTTTCAATGAGGAGACCAAGGTGCAGCGTCGTAAGCATGCATCTTTCTTTATTAGATGAACAGCAAATATATATATAAACAAACGTAACGTTCTGCAGGCTACACAGTAACTATACAAAATCAAGATCCCACAAACTAAAGGTGGAAAAAAGGCTGCCTAAATATGATCCCCAATCAGAGACAACAATAGACAGCTGCCTCTGATTGGGAACCATACAAGGCCAACATAGAAATAGAAAAACTAGAATGCCCACCCAAATCACACCCCGACCAAACCAAATAGAGAAATAAAAAGGCTCTCTAAGGTCAGGGCGTGACAGTCAGGGCGTTTACTCGACTCCCTGACTGGCTCTGGTTTGGTTCACCCATCGGCTCCGCCGACTACTCCCTGTGCCCCCCCCCCCCTCCTAAAATGTTTTTGGGGCTGCCCCTCGGGCTTCCGTCGTGGTTCTGAACCCCGGAGTCGTCGTTGATTCTCCTTCGCTGCTTCCAGGGTCGTAATCTCCTCCTCCTCCTCCTCCTCCCGTGTCCATGATGTCCTCCATTCCCTTTTCTCCCAGGATCCTCGCTGCTTGGTTCCATTTTCTCCCAGGATCCTCGCTGCTTGGTTCCCTTTTCTCCCAGGATCCTCGCTGCTTGGTTCCCTTTTCTCCCAGGATCCTCGCTGCTTGGTTCCCTTTTCTCCCAGGATCCTCGCTGCTTGGTTCCCTTTTCTCCCAGGATCCTCGCTGCTTGGTTCCCTTTTCTCCCAGGATCCTCGCTGCTTGGTTCCCTTTTCTCCCAGGATCCTCGCTGCTTGGTTCCCTTTTCTCCCAGGATCCTCGCTGTTTGGTTCCCTTTTCTCCTGGGCCCAGGGATCCCTGCTCCTCCTGGCCACGCTGCTTGGTCCTTTGGTGGAGGGATCTTCTGTCACGCTAGTCGTTTGAATGACACACACACACACAGTATCTCTCAATTCAATTTAAGGGGCTTTATTGGCATGGGAAACATGTGTTAACGTTGCCAAAGCAAGTGAGGTAGATAATAAACAAAAGAGAAATAAACTATAAAAATGAACAGTAAAAATTACACTCACAAAAGTTCCAACAGAATAAAGACATTTCAAATGTCATATTATGACTATATACAGTGTTGTAATGATGTACAAATAGTTAAAGTACAAAAGGGAAAATAAATAAACATGAATATGGGTTGTGTTATGGTGTGTGTTCTTCACTGGTTGCCCTTTTCTTGTGGCAACAGGTCACACATCTTGCTGCTGTGATGGCACACTGGTATTTCACCCAATAGATAGGAGGTTAGGAAGTATTGCTAAGTTTTCACCTCATTTTGTGGGCAGTGTCACATAGCCTGTCTTCTCTTGAGAGCCATGTCTGCCTACGGCGGCCTTTCTCAATAGCAAGTCTATGGTCACTGAGTCTGTACATAGTCAAAGTTTTCCTTAAGTTTGGTTCAGTCACAGTGGTCAGGTATTCTGCTGCTGTGTACTCTCTGTTTAGGGCCAAATAGCATTCTAGTTTACTCTGTTTTTTTTGTTAATTCTTTCCAATGTGTCAAGTAATTATGTTATTGTTTTTTCATGATTTGGTTGGGTCTAATTGTGCTGCTGTCCTGGGGCTCTGTGGGGTCTGTTTGTGTTTGTGAACAGAGCCCCAGGACCAGCTTGATTTGGGGACTCTTTTCCAGATTATTTTCTCTGTCGGTGATGGCTTTGTTATGGAAGATTTTGGAATCGCTTCCATTTCAGTGGTTGTAGAATGTAACGTCTCTTTTCTGGATTTTGATCATTAGCGGGTTTCGGCCTAATTCTGCTCTGAATGCATTATTTGGTGTTTTACGTTGTACACTGAGGATTTTTTTTGTAGAATTCTGCATACAGTCTGAATTTGGTGTTTGTCCCATTTTGTGAATTCTTGGTTGGTGAGCAGACCCCAGACCCCAGACCTCACAACCATAAATGGCAATGTGTTCTATAACTGATTTAAGTATATTTAGCCAGATCCTAATTAGTATGTCGATTTTTCTGTACCTTTTAATGGCATAGCTGTAGGCAGAGGTATAGTTTGTGTGTCGCCTCTCTCTCTTGCGCTCTCTCTCACACACTCACACACAAAAAACAAACAAATTAAATTGGTTTCATAGTTGATCTAATAATCAATAGAAACACAAGAAGCCTTTTCACCAACCATTGTGCAAATTTTCTTGAAACAAGAGCGAAAAACCCAGCAATTTTCTCACGAAAAAAAAAAAAGTGTTGGGCAGGAACAGCAACCCAAGCGTTGACTGTCACTATGGATACCACGACTCTTACGTAGAGCGCGCAGCGAGCCGTCCCTTGGCTGACCTGCTGTACCTCCTGCAGGCAAGGAGAGTCCCTTTTCTGTAAACAGCACGCCTCGCAGCGGAACCAAGCATGGGATTGGCTTCATGCTTTGTTTTTGATTCATTCTGCCTTTGACTCATCGCCTCAGAACTAATGTGAAACAACGGTCAGACAGTCCCGTGCGGAATACCCCCCCTTTTCCTCCGCAATAATACAGGAACAAGTCAGTATATTGTTTGTAATTGTATTTAGGCAGACATGTTTGGCTTTTTATCTGATATCATTGGACTAATGCCACTCTCTCTTGACTCTGACCCGGTCTGTGTAAATATAATGCGCTCTGCTGACTGTGAGTGAACTAGTGAGCTCTCTGCTCTGTATGCGTGTCGTGCATTTTATCCCCCTCAATGAATCGTGCGGACTCAAGCTCTGAGGCAAATTGCATCGCCCACTCGCTAGCAGACAAGTAATTGACCTTCGTGCCGGTTTATCCGCCTTTGCGGCGCAAACTACGGGAATGTGACAGCGCAAAGTATGGTTTCAGACAAAATCCTCGAAGCTCGTGACCTTCCGTGCCTCTGGACCCGATAACGCACGCGAGGGAAGGGATGGTCAATCTTTATCTGATTGGCACTCATCTCTCTCTCTCTCTCTCCTATTTTTCTTTGACTCACTCACAAATGCACTGACACATGATGAAATACCCTCAAATATACATGAACAGAGCGTATATTACATAGCCTATGCAATAGGCGTTATGCTGTGTGGGCAAGGATGTCACAGAGAGAGAGAGAGAGAGATGGCTTTAACATAAGTTTCACATTGTATTAGCCATATGTAGGCCTACGGGATACACATAGCAAAGTAATTACAATTTAACAGATTAACACTGGAGTGATAGATGAGCAGATTATTATGTGCAAGTAGTGATACTGGTGTGCAAAAGAGCAGAAAAGTAAATAAAAACAATATGGGGATGAGGTAGGTAGATTGGGTGGGCTATTTACAGATGGACTATGTACAGCTGCAGCGATCGGTTAGCTGCTCAGATAGCTGATGTTTAAAGTTAGAGAGGGAAATGTAAGTCTCCAGCTTCAGCGATTTTTGCAATTCGTTCCAGTCACAGGCAGCAAATAGGAGATTAATACAATAAAGTCTTAATTTATTACAATTAAAATACTGTGTATGAAAGGCGGCCAAAGGATATGCTGGCTTTTGGGATGACCAGTGAGATATACCTGCTGGAGCGCGTGCTACGGGTGGGTGTTGTTATCGTGACCAGTGAGCTGAGGTAAGGCAGAGCTTTACCTAGCATAGACGTATAGATGACCTGGAGCCAGTGGGTCTGGCGACGAATATGTAGCGAGGGCCAGCCGACTAGAGCATACAGGTCGCAGTGGTGGTTGGTATAAGGCGCTTTGGTAACAAAACGGATGGCACTGTGATAGACTGCATCCAGTTTGCTGAGTAGAGTATTGGAAGCTATTTTGTAGATGACATCGCCGAAGTCGAGGATCGGTAGGGTAGTCAGTTTTACTAGGGTAAGTTTGGCGGCGTGAGTGAAGGAGGCTTTGTTGCGAAATAGAAAGCCTATTCTAGATTTGGATTGGAGATGTTTGATATGAGTCTGGAAGGAGAGTTTACAGTCTAGCCAGACACCTAGGTATTTGTAGTTGGCCACATATTCTAGGTCAGAACCGTCCAGAGTAGTGATGCTAGTTGGGCGGGCGGGTGCAGGCAGCGAATGGTTAAAAAGCATGCATTTTGTTTTAGTAGCGTTTAAGAACAGTTGGGAGGCCACGGAAGGAGAGTTGTATGGCATTGAAGCTTGTTTGGAGGTTAGTTAACACAGTGTCCAAAGAAGGGCCAAATGTGTACAGAATGGTGTCGTCTGCGTAGAGGTGGATCAGGGAATCACCCACAGCAAGAGCGTCATCGTTGATATATACAGAGAAGAGAGTTGGACTGAGAATTGAACCCTCTGGTACCCCCATAGACTGCCAGAGGTCCCGACAACAGGCCCTCTGATTTGACACACTGAACTCTGTCTGCAAAGTAGTTGGTGAACCAGGCAAGGCAGTCATCAGAAAAACCGAGGCTACTGAGTCTGCTGATAAGAATATGGTGATTGACAGAGTCGAAAGCCTTGGCCAGGTCGATGAAGACGGCTGCACAGTACTGTCTTTTATCGATGGTGGTTATGATATCGTTTAGTACCTTGAGCGTGGCTGAGGTGTACCCATGATCAGCTCGGAAACCGGATTGCACAGCAGAGAAGGTTTTGAAATGTTCAGTGATCTGTTTATTAGCTTGGCTTTGAAAGACTTTAGAAAGGCAGGGCAGGAAGGATATAGGTCTATAACAGTTTGGGTCTAGAGTGTCACCCCCTTTGAAGAGGAGGATGACCGCGGCAGCTTTCCAATCTTTAGCGATCTCAGACGATACGAAAGAGAGGTTGAACAGACCGGTAATAGGGGTTGCAACAGTGGCGGCAGATAATTTTAGAAAGAGAGGGTCCAGATTGTCTAGCCCAGCTGATTTGTCAGGGTCCAGGTTTTGCAGCTCTTTCAGGACATCTGCTATCTGGATTTGTGTGATGGAGAAGCTGGGGAGGCTCGGGCAAGTAGCTGCGAGGGGTGCGGGGCTGTTGGCCGGGGGTTAGGGTAGCCAGGAGGAAAGCATGGCCAGCCGTAGAGAAATGTTTATTGAAATTTTCGATTATCATGGATTTATCGGTGGTGACCGTGTTACCTAGCCTCTGGTAACTCTGGGCAACTGGGAGGAGGTGCTCTTGTTCTCCATGGACTTTACAGTGTCCCAAAACTTTTTGGAGTTAGAGCTACAGGATGCAAATTTCTGCTTGAAAAAGCTAGCCTTTGCTTTCCTGACTGACTGCGTATATTGGTTCCTGACTTCCCTGAACAGTTGCATATCGCAGGGACTATTCGATACTATTGCAGTCCGCCACAGGATGTTTTTGTGCAGGTCAACGGCAGTCAGGTCTGGAGTGAACCAAGGGCTATATCTGTTCTTAGTTCTTCATTTTTTGAAAGGGGCATGCTTTTTTAAGATGGTGAGGAAATTACTTTTAAAGAGCGACCAGGCATCCTCTACTGATGGGATGAGGTCAATATCCTTCCAGGATACCCGGGCCAGGTCGATTAGATAGGCCTGCTCGCAGAAGTGTTTTAGGGAGCGTTTGACAGTGATGAGGGGTGGTCGTTTAGGGTTGTACCTGGTGGTTTCCTTGATAATTTGTTTGAGATTGAGGGAATCTAGATTAGATTGTAGGACTGCTGGGGTGTTAAGCATATCCCAGTTTAAGTCACCTAACAGAACAAACTCTGAAGATAGATGGCAATAAATAAATAGACGGCAATAAATTCACATATGGTGTCTAGGGCACAGCTGGGAGCTGAGGGGGGCCTATGACAAGCGGCAACAGTGAGATACTTATTTCTGGAGAGATTCATTTTTAAAATTAGTATGAGAGAACTTTGCAAGCTATCTCTGCAGTAGATTGCAACTCTTCCCCCTTTGGCAGTTCTATCTTGACGGAAAATGTTTTATTTGGGTATGGACATCTCAGAATTTTTGGTGGCCTTCCTAAACCAGGATTCAGACACGGCAGGGACATCAGGGTTGGCAGAGTGTGCTAAACCAGTGAGTAAAACAAATTTAGGGAGGAGGCTTCTGATGTTAACATGCATGAAACCAAGGCTTTTTCGATTACAGTCAACAAATGAGAGTGCCTGGGGACACACGGCCTGGATTAACCTCCACATCACCCGAGGAACAGAGGAGGAGTAGGATGAGGGTACGGCTAAAGGCTAGCAAAACTGGTCATCTAGTGCGTTGGGGACAGAGAATAAAGGAGCAGATAAATGGGTGTGGTAGAATAGATTCAGGGCATAATGTGCAGACAGGCGTATGGTGGAGTGTGGGTACAGTGGAGGTAAACCCAGGCACTGAGTGATGATAAGAGAGGTTGCATCTCTGGACATGCTGGTCATACCGGGTGAGGTCACCGCATGTGTGGGAGGTGGGACAAAGGAAGAATCTGAGGCATGTAGAGTGGGACTAGGGGCTCCGCAGTAAACTAAAACAATGATAACTATCCTAAACAACAGTATACAAGGCATATTGACATTTGAGAGAAACATAAAGCAATCACAGGTGTTGATTGGGAGAGCTAGCTAAGACAACAATGGGTAAGATAACAACAGCTAATCAGCTAAGACAACAACAACAGGTAAAATGGCGATGAATGGGCAGAGAGGGTCAGTTAACTACACACAGGGCCTGAGTTCGAGGCTAGAGCCGACAGATAAACAAAAGTAAACAAAGTGGAGTACCGTGATGAAATGAACAGTCCAGCAGGCATCAGCTATGTAGCCAAGTGATCATAGGGTCCAGTGAACAGCAATATATGGAACAGGGAAGCCGCGGGGTAGTCGTTGCTACGCTAGCACGCGGGAGACACAGCGTTTAAAGTTAGCAGGCCAGGGTAAGTAGAAGGGTCTGCTCCGACGTCCGGCAAAGGCCGGTTGACGGCACAGCGGATGGAATTACGTCTGCGGACCAGTCGTGGTGGTATGGCGGGGCGCGGTGTCGACAAAGGGACCGGGCCAGATGGCGAAAGAGGTATTGTAGTTGTAGTAATTTCACTTGCTAGCCGGGAGATGCACCTGGCTTAGGGCTAGCTTCGGGGCTGGATCACTCGGTGGCAGCTAGCTAGCTGTGATGATCAGGAGTAATGGTCCAGGGTTTACGGCAGGAATCCGGCGTTGCAGTGGAGAAAAACAGTCCGAGGCTGGCAGGTATTATCCAGGCTAAAAAACGTCTGGTGCCTGTGAGAGGGTAAAGGCCACTAGCGGTGGCTAACAATGACTAAATAGCTAGTAGCTAATTAGCTGGTTAGCTGTTGATGGCTAGCTCCTGATGGAGGTTTTGGCTATAAGGTCCAAAAAAATTGCGTATCCGTGTCACATTGAGTGAGGCGGGTTACCGGAAGGTATATTTAATAAAAAAATGAAAAAGAGATTGAAAAATAAATTGAAATATATACATAAAAGACGAAAAATACAAAAAGTAGACGAGAGGACGACAAACCACGTCTGCACAGCTACGCCATCTTGGTTTATCACATCCTGCTGTGATTGGGAGTCCCACAGGGCGGCGCACAATTGGCCCAGCATCGTCCGGGTTTGACCGGTGTAATCCGTCATTGTAAATAAGAATTTTGTTCTTAACTGACTTGTCTAGAGGTTAAAGGTTAAATAAAACATGTAGAATAGAAGGGTTGGTTGTTTAGCAACAAAACCTATGGGTCAAAACAGATTGGGTTGGCTTAGATTGTTGACAACATATTTTGTTATATTTTGTCTTCAAATGTTTGCTAAAAGCATAAACACATTTGCACAATAAGCACCTGTTGTCTCTCTAATACACGATTACAATCCTGGCCATTTTTCTTTTGCCATATTAGTGCTGATATGAAATTCAAAACACCTCAAAACAAGAGATTGTATCAGTAACAAGATAAAAACTAGCTGAAACAAGACACCTATGACTCCTCACGTGGCAGTGTCTTGTCATTGTTGACAGTTACGTTATCTGACCAATCAGAATCAGAATAAAACATGGATTCCATCCCCATCTATGTACAAGCATCATTTCCGTGACTTTGTCAGCCAACCCCTCTATATTTACGCATGTTTTGGGGAAGAGGGGATTTGTGTTTAATTGTGCAGTATTTAGCAATCATAATAAGAGTCTGTTAGCAGCAGTAGTGATCTCTGTGTAGCGTGAATGTATGTGTGTGTGTGTTTATTAGTGGTGTAAAATACTTGATTAAAAGTACTTTAAAGTACTAGTTAAGTAGTTTTGGCAGGTATCTGTACTTTACTATTTCTATTTCTGACTACTTTTACTTCACTACATTCCTAAAGAAAATGATGTACTTTTTACTCCGTACATTTTCCCTGAGACCCAAAAGGACTCGTAACATTTTGAATGCTTTAACAGGACTGGAAAACGGTCCAATTCACGTACCTCTCAAGAGAACACCCCTCCTCATCTCTACTACTAAACACATATGCTTCTTTTGTAAATGTTGTCTGAATGTTAGTGTGCCCCTTGCTATCTGTTAAAAAAATTAAAAGTATTATTATTTATGGTGCCGTTTGGTTCGCTTAATATACGAAATTTGAAATGTTTCTATTTTTACTTTTTATACTTAAGTATATTTAAAACCAATTTCCTTACTTACCTTGCCCTCCTTCGCTATCTCCCATCCTAGTGTCTCCTTTCCTAGCTAATTTTCCTTGCTTCCTTTTATTTCCTACTTTACGTTCCTTGAATCCTTTCCTCCTTTCGTAGTTTCCTTTCCTTTCCTCCTTTCCAGGATTAACCAGGGTCAAGAGGAAAGGAAGCTAGGAAAGGAGGACAATAAAACTATTTAAGAAAGAGAGCGAGAAAAGGAGGACTCCATCACTTCCCTGATTACCTTCCCTATATATGTCACTCCCTTTGGTTCCTTCCCCAGGTGTTATTGTTTATGTTTCTGTGTCAGTTCTGTGCGTTGTTCGTGTTTCTTGTTTTGTATTATGTTGTGTTTATTTATTAAAACACTCACTCCCTGAACTTGCTTCCCGATTCTCAGTGCACATCGTTGCAGTGGAAGCTCAGGTCACATAGTCTAAAACTGTTGCATCGTTGCAGTGGAAGCTCAGGTCACATAGTCTAAAACTGAGTAAAGGATCTGAACACTTATGTAAATGTGATATTTCAGTTTTACATTTTATTTTTTTTCCGTTCTCATGTGTAGATTGATGAGGGGGGGGGGGGGGGGGGGGATTATTTCATACATTTTAGAAAAAGGCTGTAATGTTAATTTTAAAAAATGTGGAAGAAGTCAAGGGCTCTGAATACTTTCCGAAGTGGATGTGAATGTTTCCTTGCGTGTGAATGTTTCCTTGCGCGTGTGTGTGTGTGTGTGTGTGTATGTGAATGTTTCCTTGCCTGTGTGTGTTTGCTTGTGTGTATATGAATGTTTGTGTGTGTGTGTGTGTGTGTGAGGAGATAAAGTGTCAGACCGCTTATGAAATGATTCACTGGGGCGAGGTCTGGGTCACCCTGCCTTTCATCGCTCAGCCTCTACCTTTCTCTCTGTCTCTCTCTCTCTCTCTCTCTCTCTCTCTCCCTCTCCCCCTCCCCCCCTCTCTCTCTCTCTCTCTCTCTGTGAAACACCTGACAGCCTTCCAGTGGCCGGGGGGTAGCCTGCCCCCCCCTCTCTCTCTCTGTGAAACACCTGACAGCCTTCCAGTGGCCGGGGGGTAGCCTGCCCACCCCCTCTCTCTCTCTGTGAAACACCTGACAGCCTTTCAGTGGCCGAGGGGTGGGGGGGGTAGCCTGCCACAGAGCACCATTAACCGACTCCTTTCAGTTCAGAGAAAGGTACGGTCGGATGACTGCATTCCTGGGGAATTGAAGCCGTGGATTGTCATGTGCTTCATAGCAGGGAGATCAGCTCAAATACAGATTATGTTGTGTGTCCCTGTGTCTGTGTGTCTGTGCGATGCGCACTTCAGATAGATAGAGAAAGAAGGAAAGAAAGACAAATATTAAGCAGTCTGTGTGTAATCACTTTAAATTTGGGATGACGTTTTTTACTGTTTTACAGACAAAGATTACCAAGGTCTCTCAAAGCTATACAGTGCCTTCGGAAAGTATTCAGACCACTTGACTTTTTCCATATATTTTTTTACGTTACAGGCTTATTCATCGATCTGTACACAATAATCCATAATGACAAAGCAAAAACAGATAACGTTTTTAAAAAAAAGAGTCATTTACATAAGTGTTTAGACCCTTTACTCAGTACTTTGTTGAAGCACCTTTGGCAGCGATTACAGCCTTGAGTCTTCTTGGGTATGACGCTACAAGTTTGGCACACCTGTATTTGGGGGGTCTCTCACAATCTTCTCTGCAGATCTTCTTATACAGCTCTGTCAAGTTGGATGGGGAGAGTTGCTGCACAGCTATTTTGAGGTCTCTCCAGAGATGTTAGATCGGGTTCAAGTTCGGGCTCCGGCTGTGCAACTCAAGGACATTCAGAGATTTGTACCCGAAGCCACTCCTGCGTTGTCTTGGCTGTGTGCTTAGGGTCGTTGTCCTGTTAGAAGGTGAACCTTTTTCCCAATCTGAGGTCCTGAGCACTCTGGATTAGTCTCCTGATTAGTATCCCAGTCCCTGCCCCTTAAAAATATCCCCACACCACGATGCTGCCACCACCATGTTTCACCGTAGGGATGGTGCCAGGTTTCCTCCAGATGTGACCATTGGCTTTCAGGCCAATGAGTTCAATCTTGGTTTTCATCAGACCAGAGAATCTTGTTTCTCATGGTCTGAGTCCTTTAGGTGTCTTTTGGCAAACTCCAAGTAGGCTGTCATGTGCCTTTAAATGAGGAGTGGCTTCCGTCTGACCACTCTACCAAAAAGGCCTGATTGGTGGAGTGCTGCAGAGATGGTTGTCCTTCTGGAAGGTTCTCCCATCTCCACAGAGGAACTCTAGAGTTTTTTCTCTGACATGCACTATCAAATGTGGGACCTTATATAGACAATAATGTCCAATCGATTGAATTTACCACAGGTGGACTCCAATCAAGTTGTAATAACATCACAAGGACGATCAATAGAAACAGGATGCACCTGAGTTCAATTTCGAAACTCATAGCAATGGGGCTGAATACTTGTAATAAATTAGCAAAAATGTCTTACAACTTGTTTTCCCTTGTCATTATAACTGATTTCTAAGTATCATACTGCCTCCATATCACACAATGAGGACATCTTTTTTTTTACTGAATTAGCTACAAAGAGTCATTCAGTGAGTCAGGAGGGCCACAGTCTCCGCTCGTGCCAGAAACACAAGGACACACGTCACATGGGACAATCATTGGTGATGCGTGAGGCGGGGCGGCCTCGCGTTTGAAACCTCACAGTGTGGAGCATCACGAAGGCATTTATTTTCCCAGAAACTGTGAACAGAAACCCTGGAGCATCACGGTAGGGTACCTCCCCTCTAACGCGATCCATACCGTGTCACACACCCCGCCAGCCGCCTCTAGGCTCCGGGGAAGGCAGCCGAGGGAGAGCACTGGCAGTGCGTGTGTGAGTTTGTGTGTTTGTGTTTGTGAGAGGCTTGTCTCCGAGACATAATTAAAGAAGATTAGCGCAGCCACACTGAGAGACTGAAATGTTCTTGTCTGGACCAAGACAATGACCTCTGGAAAAACAATCTCACGTCACGCTGCCTTCAACAGGATGAACTAAACAGTATTTTCATTTGAAGTCACAGCTGAAGTCTGATACCACATCAGAACAGTGTGATACCACATCAGAACAGTGTGATACCACATCAGAACAGTCTGATACCACATCAGAACAGTGTGATACTACATCGGAACAGTGTGATACCACATCAGAACAGTCTGATACCACATCAGACCAGTGTGATACCACATCAGAACAGTGTGATACCACATCGGAACAGTGTGATACCACATCGGAACAGTCTGATACCACATCAGAACAGTCTGATACCACATCAGAACAGTGTGTAACAGTCTGATACCACATCAGAACAGTCTGATACCACATCAGAACAGTCTGATACCACATCAGAACAGTCTGATACCACATCAGAACAGTGTGTAATAACCTGATACCACATCAGAACAGTCTGATACCACATCAGAACAGTCTGATACCACATCAGAACAGTGTGTAATAACCTGATACCACATCAGAACAGTCTGATACCACATCAGAACAGTCTGATACCACATCAGAACAGTCTGATACCACATCAGAACAGTGTGATACCACATCAGAACAGTCTGATACCACATCAGAACAGTCTGATACCACATCAGAACAGTCTGATACCACATCAGAATAGTCTGATACCACATCAGAACAGTCTGATACCACATCAGAACAGTGTGTAATAACCTGGTACCACTTCAGAACAGTCTTATACCACATCAGAACAGTCTGATACCACATCAGAACAGTCTGATACCACATCAGAACAGTGTGTAATAACCTGATACCACATCAGAACAGTCTGATACCACATCAGAACAGTCTAATACCACATCAGAACAGTGTGATACCACATCAGAACAGTCTGATACCACATCAGAACAGTCTGATACCACATCAGAACAGTGTGTAATAACCTGGTACCACATCAGAACAGTCTAATACCACATCAGAACAGTCTGATACCACATCAGAACAGTCTGATACCACATCAGAACAGTCTAATACCACAATAGAACAGTGTGATACCACATCAGAACAGTCTGATACCACATCAGAACAGTCTGATACCACATCAGAACAGTCTGATACCACATCAGAACAGTCTGATACCACATCAGAACAGTCTGATACCACATCAGAGCAGTCTAATACCACATCAGAACAGTCTGATACCACATCAGAGCAGTCTAATACCACATCAGAACAGTGTGATACCACATCAGAACAGTCTGATACCACATCAGAACAGTCTGATACCACATCAGAACAGTCTGATACCACATCAGAACAGTCTGATACCACATCAGAGCAGTCTAATACCACATCAGAACAGTCTGATACCACATCAGAACAGTCTGATACCACATCAGAACAGTCTGATACCACATCAGAACAGTCTGATACCACATCAGAACAGTCTGATACCACATCAGAGCAGTCTAATACCACATCAGAACAGTCTGATACCACATCAGAGCAGTCTAATACCACATCAGAACAGTGTGATACCACATCAGAACAGTCTGATACCACATCAGAACAGTCTAATACCACATTAGAACAGTCTGATACCACATCAGAGCAGTCTAATACCACATCAGAACAGTCTGATACCACATCAGAACAGTCTGATACCACATCAGAACAGTCTAATACCACAATAGAACAGTGTGATACCACATCAGAACAGTCTGATACCACATCAGAACAGTCTGATACCACATCAGAACAGTCTGATACCACATCAGAACAGTCTGATACCACATCAGAACAGTCTGATACCACATCAGAGCAGTCTAATACCACATCAGAACAGTCTGATACCACATCAGAGCAGTCTAATACCACATCAGAACAGTGTGATACCACATCAGAACAGTCTGATACCACATCAGAACAGTCTGATACCACATCAGAACAGTCTGATACCACATCAGAACAGTCTGATACCACATCAGAGCAGTCTAATACCACATCAGAACAGTCTGATACCACATCAGAACAGTCTGATACCACATCAGAACAGTCTGATACCACATCAGAACAGTCTGATACCACATCAGAACAGTCTAATACCACATCAGAACAGTCTGATACCACATCAGAGCAGTCTAATACCACATCAGAACAGTCTGATACCACATCAGAGCAGTCTAATACCACATCAGAACAGTGTGATACCACATCAGAACAGTCTGATACCACATCAGAACAGTCTGATACCACATCAGAACAGTCTGATACCACATCAGAACAGTCTGATACCACATCAGAGCAGTCTAATACCACATCAGAACAGTCTGATACCACATCAGAACAGTCTGATACCACATCAGAACAGTCTGATACCACATCAGAACAGTCTGATACCACATCAGAGCAGTCTAATACCACATCAGAACAGTCTGATACCACATCAGAGCAGTCTAATACCACATCAGAACAGTGTGATACCACATCAGAACAGTCTGATACCACATCAGAACAGTCTAATACCACATTAGAACAGTCTGATACCACATCAGAGCAATCTAATACCACATCAGAACAGTCTGATACCACATCAGAGCAGTCTAATACCACATCAGAACAGTGTGATACCACATCAGAACAGTCTGATACCACATCAGAGCAGTCTAATACCACATCAGAACAGTGTGTAATAACCTGATACCACATCAGAACAGTCTGATACCACATCAGAACAGTCTGATACCACATCAGAACAGTCTGATACCACATCAGAACAGTCTGATACCACATCAGAACATTCTGATACCACATCAGAACAGTGTCTAATAACCTGATACCACATCAGAACAGTCTGATACCACATCAGAGCAGTCTGATACCACATCAGAACAGTCTGATACCACATCAGAACAGTGTGTAATAACCTGATACCACATCAGAACAGTCTAATACCACATCAGAACAGTGTGATACCACATCAGAACAGTCTAATACCACATCAGAACAGTCTGATACCACATCAGAACAGTCTAAAACCACATCAGAACAGTGTGATCCCACATCAGAACAGTCTGATACCACATCAGAGCAGTGTAATACCACATCAGAACAGTCTGATCCATCATCAGAACAGTGTGTAATAACCTGATACCACATCAGAGCAGTCTGATACCACATCAGAACAGTCTGATACCACATCAGAACAGTCTGATACCACATCAGAACAGTCTGATACCACATCAGAGCAGTCTAATACCACATCAGAACAGTCTGATACCACATCAGAACAGTCTGATACCACATCAGAACAGTGTGTAATAACCTGATACCACATCAGAACAGTGTGTAATAACCTGATACCACATCAGAACAGTCTGATACCACATCAGAACAGTCTGATACCACATCAGAACAGTCTGATACCACATCAGAACAGTGTGTAATAACCTGGTACCACATCAGAACAGTCTGATACCACATCAGAACAGTCTGATACCACATCAGAACAGTCTGATACCACATCAGAACAGTCTGATACCACATCAGAGCAGTCTAATACCACATCAGAACAGTGTATAATAACCTGATACCACATCAGAACAGTCTAATACCACATCAGAACAGTCTGATACCACATCAGAACAGTCTAATACCACATCAGAACAGTCTGATACCACATCAGAGCAGTCTAATACCACGTCAGAACAGTGTGATACCACATCAGAACAGTCTGATACCACATCAGAGCAGTCTAATACCACATCAGAACAGTGTCTAATAACCTGATACCACATCAGAACATTCTAATACCACATCAGAACAGTGTGATACCACATCAGAACAGTGTGATACCACATCAGAACAGTCTGATACCACATCAGAGCAGTGTAATACCACATCAGAACAGTCTGATCCATCATCAGAACAGTGTGTAATAACCTGATACCACATCAGAGCAGTCTGATACCACATCAGAACAGTCTGATACCACATCAGAACAGTCTGATACCACATCAGAACAGTCTGATACCACATCAGAGCAGTCTAATACCACATCAGAACAGTCTGATACCACATCAGAACAGTCTGATACCACATCAGAACAGTGTGTAATAACCTGATACCACATCAGAACAGTGTGTAATAACCTGATACCACATCAGAACAGTCTGATACCACATCAGAACAGTCTGATACCACATCAGAACAGTCTGATACCACATCAGAACAGTGTGTAATAACCTGGTACCACATCAGAACAGTCTGATACCACATCAGAACAGTCTGATACCACATCAGAACAGTCTGATACCACATCAGAACAGTCTGATACCACATCAGAGCAGTCTAATACCACATCAGAACAGTGTATAATAACCTGATACCACATCAGAACAGTCTAATACCACATCAGAACAGTCTGATACCACATCAGAACAGTCTAATACCACATCAGAACAGTCTGATACCACATCAGAGCAGTCTAATACCACGTCAGAACAGTGTGATACCACATCAGAACAGTCTGATACCACATCAGAGCAGTCTAATACCACATCAGAACAGTGTCTAATAACCTGATACCACATCAGAACATTCTAATACCACATCAGAACAGTGTGATACCACATCAGAACAGTGTGATACCACATCAGAACAGTCTGATACCACATCAGAGCAGTCTAATACCACATCAGAACAGTGTGTAATATGTGGTACCTGATACCACATCAGAACAGTCTGATACCACATCAGAACAGTCTGATACCACATCAGAACAGTGTGTAATAACCTGATACCACATCAGAACAGTCTGATACCACATCAGAACAGTGTCTAATAACCTGATACCACATCAGAACATTCTAATACCACATCAGAACAGTGTGATACCACATCAGAACAGTCTGATACCACATCAGAACAGTCTGATACCACATCAGAACAGTGTCTAATAACCTGATACCACATCAGAACATTCTAATACCACATCAGAACAGTCTGATACCACATCAGAACAGTCTGATACCACATCAGAACAGTCTGATACCACATCAGAGCAGTCTAATACCACATCAGAACAGTCTGATACCACATCAGAGCAGTCTAATACCACATCAGAACAGTGCGATACCACATCAGAACAGTCTGATACCACATCAGAACAGTCTAATACCACATTAGAACAGTCTGATACCACATCAGAGCAGTCTAATACCACATCAGAACAGTCTGATACCACATCAGAGCAGTCTAATACCACATCAGAACAGTGTGATACCACATCAGAACAGTCTGATACCACATCAGAGCAGTCTAATACCACATCAGAACAGTGTGTAATAACCTGATACCACATCAGAACAGTCTGATACCACATCAGAACAGTCTGATACCACATCAGAACAGTCTGATACCACATCAGAACAGTCTGATACCACATCAGAACATTCTGATACCACATCAGAACAGTGTCTAATAACCTGATACCACATCAGAACAGTCTGATACCACATCAGAGCAGTGTGATACCACATCAGAACAGTCTGATACCACATCAGAACAGTGTGTAATAACCTGATACCACATCAGAACAGTCTAATACCACATCAGAACAGTGTGATACCACATCAGAACAGTCTAATACCACATCAGAACAGTCTGATACCACATCAGAACAGTCTAAAACCACATCAGAACAGTGTGATCCCACATCAGAACAGTCTGATACCACATCAGAGCAGTGTAATACCACATCAGAACAGTCCGATCCATCATCAGAACAGTGTGTAATAACCTGATACCACATCAGAGCAGTCTGATACCACATCAGAACAGTGTGATACCACATCCGAACAGTCTGATACCACATCAGAACTGTCTAACACCACATCAGAACAGTCTGATACCACATCAGAACAGTCTGATACCACATCAGAACAGTCTGATACCACATCAGAACAGTGTGATACCACATCAGAACAGTCTGATACCACATCAGAACAGTCTGATACCACATCAGAACAGTCTGATACCACATCAGAGCAGTCTAATACCACATCAGAACAGTCTGATACCACATCAGAACAGTCTGATACCACATCAGAACAGTGTGATACCACATCCGAACAGTCTGATACCACATCAGAACTGTCTAACACCACATCAGAACAGTCTGATACCACATCAGAACAGTCTGATACCACATCAGAACAGTCTGATACCACATCAGAGCAGTCTAATACCACATCAGAACAGTCTGATACCACATCAGAACAGTCTGATACCACATCAGAACAGTCTGATACCACATCAGAACAGTCTGATACCACATCAGAGCAGTCTAATACCACATCAGAACAGTCTGATACCACATCAGAGCAGTCTAATACCACATCAGAACAGTGTGATACCACATCAGAACAGTCTGATACCACATCAGAACAGTTTAATACCACATTAGAACAGTCTGATACCACATCAGAGCAGTCTAATACCACATCAGAACAGTCTGATACCACATCAGAGCAGTCTAATACCACATCAGAACAGTGTGATACCACATCAGAACAGTCTGATACCACATCAGAGCAGTCTGATACCACATCAGAACAGTGTGTAATAATCTGATACCACATCAGAACAGTCTGATCCCACATCAGAACAGTCTGATACCACATCAGAACAGTCTGATACCACATCAGAATAGTCTGATACCACATCAGAACAGTCTGATACCACATCAGAACAGTGTGTAATAACCTGGTACCACTTCAGAACAGTCTGATACCACATCAGAACAGTCTAATACCACATCAGAACAGTGTGATACCACATCAGAACAGTCTGATACCACATCAGAACAGTCTGATACCACATCAGAACAGTGTGTAATAACCTGGTACCACATCAGAACAGTCTAATACCACATCAGAACAGTCTGATACCACATCAGAACAGTCTGATACCACATCAGAACAGTCTAATACCACAATAGAACAGTGTGATACCACATCAGAACAGTCTGATACCACATCAGAACAGTCTGATACCACATCAGAACAGTCTGATACCACATCAGAACAGTCTGATACCACATCAGAACAGTCTGATACCACATCAGAACAGTCTGATACCACATCAGAACAGTCTGATACCACATCAGAGCAGTCTGATACCACATCAGAACAGTCTGATACCACATCAGAGCAGTCTAATACCACATCAGAACAGTGTGATACCACATCAGAACAGTCTGATACCACATCAGAACAGTCTGATACCACATCAGAACAGTCTGATACCACATCAGAGCAGTCTAATACCACATCAGAGCAGTCTGATACCACATCAGAACAGTCTGATACCACATCAGAACAGTCTGATACCACATCAGAACAGTCTGATACCACATCAGAGCAGTCTAATACCACATCAGAACAGTCTGATACCACATCAGAGCAGTCTAATACCACATCAGAACAGTGTGATACCACATCAGAACAGTCTGATACCACATCAGAACAGTCTAATACCACATTAGAACAGTCTGATACCACATCAGAGCAGTCTAATACCACATCAGAACAGTCTGATACCACATCAGAGCAGTCTAATACCACATCAGAACAGTGTGATACCACATCAGAACAGTCTGATACCACATCAGAGCAGTCTAATACCACATCAGAACAGTGTGTAATAACCTGATACCACATCAGAACAGTCTGATACCACATCAGAACAGTCTGATACCACATCAGAACAGTCTGATACCACATCAGAACAGTCTGATACCACATCAGAACATTCTGATACCACATCAGAACAGTGTCTAATATCCTGATACCACATCAGAACAGTCTGATACCACATCAGAGCAGTCTGATACCACATCAGAACAGTCTGATACCACATCAGAACAGTGTGTAATAACCTGATACCACATCAGAACAGTCTGATACCACATCAGAACAGTGTCTAATAACCTGATACCACATCAGAACATTCTAATACCACATCAGAACAGTGTGATACCACATCAGAACAGTCTGATACCACATCAGAACAGTCTGATACCACATCAGAACAGTGTCTAATAACCTGATACCACATCAGAACATTCTAATACCACATCAGAACAGTCTGATACCACATCAGAACAGTCTGATACCACATCAGAACAGTCTGATACCACATCAGAGCAGTCTAATACCACATCAGAACAGTCTGATACCACATCAGAGCAGTCTAATACCACATCAGAACAGTGCGATACCACATCAGAACAGTCTGATACCACATCAGAACAGTCTAATACCACATTAGAACAGTCTGATACCACATCAGAGCAGTCTAATACCACATCAGAACAGTCTGATACCACATCAGAGCAGTCTAATACCACATCAGAACAGTGTGATACCACATCAGAACAGTCTGATACCACATCAGAGCAGTCTAATACCACATCAGAACAGTGTGTAATAACCTGATACCACATCAGAACAGTCTGATACCACATCAGAACAGTCTGATACCACATCAGAACAGTCTGATACCACATCAGAACAGTCTGATACCACATCAGAACATTCTGATACCACATCAGAACAGTGTCTAATAACCTGATACCACATCAGAACAGTCTGATACCACATAAGAGCAGTGTGATACCACATCAGAACAGTCTGATACCACATCAGAACAGTGTGTAATAACCTGATACCACATCAGAACAGTCTAATACCACATCAGAACAGTGTGATACCACATCAGAACAGTCTAATACCACATCAGAACAGTCTGATACCACATCAGAACAGTCTAAAACCACATCAGAACAGTGTGATCCCACATCAGAACAGTCTGATACCACATCAGAGCAGTGTAATACCACATCAGAACAGTCCGATCCATCATCAGAACAGTGTGTAATAACCTGATACCACATCAGAGCAGTCTGATACCACATCAGAACAGTGTGATACCACATCCGAACAGTCTGATACCACATCAGAACTGTCTAACACCACATCAGAACAGTCTGATACCACATCAGAACAGTCTGATACCACATCAGAACAGTCTGATACCACATCAGAACAGTGTGATACCACATCAGAACAGTCTGATACCACATCAGAACAGTCTGATACCACATCAGAACAGTCTGATACCACATCAGAGCAGTCTAATACCACATCAGAACAGTCTGATACCACATCAGAACAGTCTGATACCACATCAGAACAGTGTGATACCACATCCGAACAGTCTGATACCACATCAGAACTGTCTAACACCACATCAGAACAGTCTGATACCACATCAGAACAGTCTGATACCACATCAGAACAGTCTGATACCACATCAGAGCAGTCTAATACCACATCAGAACAGTCTGATACCACATCAGAACAGTCTGATACCACATCAGAACAGTCTGATACCACATCAGAACAGTCTGATACCACATCAGAGCAGTCTAATACCACATCAGAACAGTCTGATACCACATCAGAGCAGTCTAATACCACATCAGAACAGTGTGATACCACATCAGAACAGTCTGATACCACATCAGAACAGTTTAATACCACATTAGAACAGTCTGATACCACATCAGAGCAGTCTAATACCACATCAGAACAGTCTGATACCACATCAGAGCAGTCTAATACCACATCAGAACAGTGTGATACCACATCAGAACAGTCTGATACCACATCAGAGCAGTCTGATACCACATCAGAACAGTGTGTAATAATCTGATACCACATCAGAACAGTCTGATCCCACATCAGAACAGTCTGATACCACATCAGAACAGTCTGATACCACATCAGAATAGTCTGATACCACATCAGAACAGTCTGATACCACATCAGAACAGTGTGTAATAACCTGGTACCACTTCAGAACAGTCTGATACCACATCAGAACAGTCTAATACCACATCAGAACAGTGTGATACCACATCAGAACAGTCTGATACCACATCAGAACAGTCTGATACCACATCAGAACAGTGTGTAATAACCTGGTACCACATCAGAACAGTCTAATACCACATCAGAACAGTCTGATACCACATCAGAACAGTCTGATACCACATCAGAACAGTCTAATACCACAATAGAACAGTGTGATACCACATCAGAACAGTCTGATACCACATCAGAACAGTCTGATACCACATCAGAACAGTCTGATACCACATCAGAACAGTCTGATACCACATCAGAACAGTCTGATACCACATCAGAACAGTCTGATACCACATCAGAACAGTCTGATACCACATCAGAGCAGTCTGATACCACATCAGAGCAGTCTAATACCACATCAGAACAGTGTGATACCACATCAGAACAGTCTGATACCACATCAGAACAGTCTGATACCACATCAGAACAGTCTGATACCACATCAGAACAGTCTGATACCACATCAGAGCAGTCTAATACCACATCAGAACAGTCTGATACCACATCAGAACAGTCTGATACCACATCAGAACAGTCTGATACCACATCAGAACAGTCTGATACCACATCAGAGCAGTCTAATACCACATCAGAACAGTCTGATACCACATCAGAGCAGTCTAATACCACATCAGAACAGTGTGATACCACATCAGAACAGTCTGATACCACATCAGAACAGTCTAATACCACATTAGAACAGTCTGATACCACATCAGAGCAGTCTAATACCACATCAGAACAGTCTGATACCACATCAGAGCAGTCTAATACCACATCAGAACAGTGTGATACCACATCAGAACAGTCTGATACCACATCAGAGCAGTCTAATACCACATCAGAACAGTGTGTAATAACCTGATACCACATCAGAACAGTCTGATACCACATCAGAACAGTCTGATACCACATCAGAACAGTCTGATACCACATCAGAACAGTCTGATACCACATCAGAACATTCTGATACCACATCAGAACAGTGTCTAATATCCTGATACCACATCAGAACAGTCTGATACCACATCAGAGCAGTCTGATACCACATCAGAACAGTCTGATACCACATCAGAACAGTGTGTAATAACCTGATACCACATCAGAACAGTCTAATACCACATCAGAACAGTGTGATACCACATCAGAACAGTCTAATACCACATCAGAACAGTCTGATACCACATCAGAACAGTCTAAAACCACATCAGAACAGTGTGATCCCACATCAGAACAGTCTGATACCACATCAGAGCAGTGTAATACCACATCAGAACAGTCTGATCCATCATCAGAACAGTGTGTAATAACCTGATACCACATCAGAGCAGTCTGATACCACATCAGAACAGTCTGATACCACATCAGAACAGTCTGATACCACATCAGAACAGTCTGATACCACATCAGAGCAGTCTAATACCACATCAGAACAGTCTGATACCACATCAGAACAGTCTGATACCACATCAGAACAGTGTGTAATAACCTGATACCACATCAGAACAGTCTGATACCACATCAGAACAGTCTGATACCACATCAGAACAGTCTGATACCACATCAGAACAGTGTGTAATAACCTGGTACCACATCAGAACAGTCTGATACCACATCAGAACAGTCTGATACCACATCAGAACAGTCTGATACCACATCAGAACAGTCTGATACCACATCAGAGCAGTCTAATACCACATCAGAACAGTGTATAATAACCTGATACCACATCAGAACAGTCTAATACCACATCAGAACAGTCTGATACCACATCAGAACAGTCTAATACCACATCAGAACAGTCTGATACCACATCAGAGCAGTCTAATACCACGTCAGAACAGTGTGATACCACATCAGAACAGTCTGATACCACATCAGAGCAGTCTAATACCACATCAGAACAGTGTGTAATATGTGGTACCTGATACCACATCAGAACAGTCTGATACCACATCAGAACAGTCTGATACCACATCAGAACAGTGTGTAATAACCTGATACCACATCAGAACAGTCTGATACCACATCAGAACAGTGTCTAATAACCTGATACCACATCAGAACATTCTAATACCACATCAGAACAGTGTGATACCACATCAGAACAGTCTAATACCACATCAGAACAGTCTGATACCACATCAGAACAGTCTAATACCACATCAGAACAGTGTGATACCACATCAGAACAGTCTGATACCACATCAGAACAGTCTAATACCACATCAGAACAGTGTGATACCACATCAGAACAGTCTGATACCACATCAGAACTGTCTAATACCACATCAGAACAGTCTGATACCACATCAGAACAGTGTGTAATAACCTGATACCACATCAGAACAGTCTGATACCACATCAGAACAGTCTGATACCACATCAGAACAGTCTGATACCACATCAGAACAGTCTGATACCACATCAGAACAGTGTGATACCACATCAGAACAGTCTGATACCACATCAGAACAGTCTGATACCACATCAGAACAGTCTGATACCACATCAGAGCAGTCTGATACCACATCAGAACAGTGTGTAATAACCTGATACCACATCAGAACAGTCTGATACCACATCAGAACAGTCTGATACCACATCAGAACAGTCTGATACCACATCAGAACAGTGTGTAATAGATTTACCTTTGGTACTGCACGAACACAGCTCTGAATTCTCCTCATGTCGTATAAAGCTGTAGACTGTAGGTTATACCGGAACAAGTCATGAGCCTTTGACATGTCTTTTTTTAAATGAATCAAGAGCAAAGGACAAGGGGTGCACAGTCCTTCCACAGTCCTTCACAAACACAATGAGTTAATGAGGTTTTATTTTATCTCAAATGTATTTCTCTCTTTCCATTTGAAAAACAAAACCAACACACAACAGCGGAAACAGCTGAATTGAATGTGTTTTTCTTTTCAGCCAGTTCATCAACTCTTCCACAGATCAGAAGGGTGGAGTACCTCTCCATTTCCCTCTCTCTCATTCTGGTGTGTTCGTGTTTGTGTGAGTATGTGTGTGTGTTTCACTGGGCAGAGCTCCAGCCAGTCATCCCAATCTGATCAGTATCACATGCATCTAGCTGAGTGTTCTAGAGAAGGACCATCCTGCTGTGAGAGGAAGAAATGAATGTCCACTGAAACAGAGGGAGGTGATTTTGTCCATCCACAACCAGGGCTCAAATTCAATAACCCCCCACCACCCACCACCCCTACTTCCTTGCCTATACTCTCCCTGGTGGATCATGATAGACTGGGGTGGCAGGGTAGCCTAGTGGTTAGAGTATTGGACTAGTAATCTAAAAGATTGCAAGTTTGAATCCCCGACCTGACAAGGTACAAATCTGTCGTTCTGCCCCTGAACAAGGCAGTTAACCCACTGTTCCTAGGCCGTCATTGTAAATAAGAATTTGTTCTTAACGGACCTACCTAGTTAAATGAAGGTAAAACACATTTTAAAAATTGACATTGGATCGGGCAACTGACCTTATCCACAATTTAGACTATTTCTAGCGTAGTAACAGAGGAAGGGGTTGAACCATCAACCCATGCAGACAGTTTCGTTGCTACAACAGTACCTCCTGTGCCATAAATGTAGAGATCTGTTGGAAGAAAACAGCACCTGCACATAATAAACAGAGCTTGTTGATTAGTTGATGAGCTGAATCAGGTGTGTTGGTGCTGGGTTGGAACAAACCCCTCTCAGTCATGTAGCTCTTCAGGACCAGAGGGCCAGCCAATCACAGACCCACCCTGTGAAGGCCAGGACCGACCCAGGACCGACCCTGTGGACCGACCCAGGACCGACCCTGTGGAACGACCCAGGACCGACCCTGTGGACCGACCCAGGACCGACCCTGTGAGGACCAGTACCGACCCTGTGGACCGACCCAGGACCGAGCCTGTGGACCGACCCTGTAGACTGATCCAGGACCGACCCTGTGGACCGGCCCTGTGGACCGACCCTGTGGACCGACCCAGGACCGACCCTGTGGACCGACCCTGTGGACCGACCCTGTGGACCGACCCAGGACCGACCCTGTGGACCGACCCAGGACCGACGCTATGGACCGACCCTGTGGACCGACCCAGGACCGACCCTGTGGACCGACCCAGGACCGAAGCTGTGGACCGACCCAGGACCGAACCTGTGGACCGACCCCTGTGGACCGACCCTGTGGACCGGCCCTGTGTTGTACTGTATATAACAGTGCTGATGGTTCCTTCCCGTCTTCCTAGTACAGGGATACGGGTCTGGATAAGAGTCAGACATGCTGGTGTGGGTGTGTATCTAAACATGCTACCACCCAATCAACTACCACTGAACAAATGGGACTTGACAGCATGGTGAGTTGGGCTCAGCAGGCTGTGATTGGGATCTGACAACGTTGTAGAGTGGGAGATATGCCCGCCTTGCTTACACAATGTTAACATTTCTCAGTTCCTCTTCTTCTTTTGTTTTGTCTTTCTCTGCTTCCATTCCAGGAACACGTGTCAAATGAAAAGAGCAACGGAGAGAAAGCCAAGTCCAAGTGGACTCCTATTTAATCCTCTCAGATCTTCACAAGTGCCCTGGAGATGGTGCGACCTCGGGGTCAGTTTGGAATTGAGAGGTTGTTTACTAAATTCCTTGAAAAGTAGTGTGGGAAAAAAAGAAAAGCAGTTGAGGAAGCTCACCTGTTGGCAAACCCGGAGTGCGCTGAGCGTGGATTTGCATCCCAGGCATAACTCACTACAAGAGAACTGTATTAATCCAGGGGCCTGCAGTCACACTGTCAGTCAGTCAAACCATACACTAATTTAGCCATCCAATCAGTTAGTTAAATGTTCAACCAATTAGTTAGTAAGCCAATCAGTGCGCTAAAGCTATGATCTAGCTAGTAATCAGTCATCTAATAGGCAGGGTTGGGAAGTAGCTGTGACATGTAATCTGATTACAACAAACCTGTAACTGTAATCACTTTACCAGCTAAAATATTGTAATCAGATTACAGATAATTTTGAACAACTAAATGATTACTTTTTGGGTTGCTTTTACATTCAGAAAGGATACATTGTGACACCGTTCTGTTTTCTCAATGACATTCAATTCAGCATTGGAAGAAAGGGGCAAGTCGAAGTTTGTTCCACCTGAGCTAGTCTGGCCACCAATCAGAGATCACTATGATGACACAACAAATGATGACCACCAATCAGAGAGCACTATGATGACACACCAAATGATGACCACCAATCAGAGATCACTATGATGACACACCAAATGATGACCACCAATCAGAGAGCACTATGATGACACACAAAATGATGACCACCAATCAGAGACCTCTATGATGACAGAAAACGTGTTTGATGGATCATTTTTGTCTCCTTCTAATGCCCCTTAAAACCTCTCTAAGATAGGGGACAGCATTTGGAATTTTGGATGAAAAGCATGCCCAAATTTAACTGCCTGCTACTCATCCCCAGAAGATAAGATTATTAGTAGATTTGGATAGAACGTTTCTAATGTTTCTAAAACTGTTTGAATCATGTCTGTGATTATAACAGAACTTATGTAGCAGGCGCCCTGAGGACCCTGAGGACAAACCATCCAGATTTTCTTTTTTTTGAGGTCACTCTCTTTTCAATTATATTTTCATTGGGAATCCATTTCTAAGGGACTTGCTTGCAATTCCTACCGCTTCCACTCAATGTCACCAATCTTTAGAAATTGGTTGAGGTTATTCCTTTGTGTAATGTAGAAGTATGGCCATCTTGAACGAGGGTCACTTCATGTGTACTGTTAGATAGAGGCGCGTGACCAGAAACCTGGCTTCAGTTTGTTTTCCTCCTGTATTGAACACAGATCATCCCGTCTTCAATTTTATCGATTATTTACTTTAAAAAATACCTAAAGTTGTATTACAAAAGTAGTTTGAAATGTTTTGGCAAAGTTTACAGGTAACTTTTGAGATATTTTGTTGTCACGTTGGGACCGGTGTTTTTCTGGATCAAACGCGCCAAATAAATGGACATTTTGGATATATATGGATGGAATTAATCGAACAAAAGGACCATTTGTGATGTTTATGGGACATATTGGAGTGCCAACAGAAGAAGCTCGTCAAAGGTAAGGCATGATTTATATATTTATTTCTGCGTTTTGTGTCGCGCCTGCAGGGTTGAAATATGCTTCTCCCTCTATGTTTACGGAGGTGCTATCCTCAGATAATCGCATTGTTTTCTTTCGCCGAATAGCCTTTTTGAAAGCTGACATGTTGGCTGGATTCACAACACATGTAGCTTTAATTTGGTATCTTACATGTGTGATTTCATGAAAGTTAGATTTTTATAGTAATTTATTTGAATTTGGCGCTCTGGCTTTTGGCCAAGTGGGACGCTATCGTCCCACATATCCCAGAGAGGTTTAAGGGGAAAGTAATACAGAAGTAACTGAAAGTAATCAGATTACGTTACTGAGTTTGAGTTATCCAACTGTTACATTACTGATGACCATTTTGAACAGGTAACTAGTAACTGTAATGGATTACACTTAAAAAGTGAGCTCCCCAATCCTGCACACGCAGTCTCAACAAGCCAGAGCCTTGAAAACTTCCTCAGCACCTCGCATGAGAAAGGGCATATTAACACGTCTTAAAAAGTTTTTTGTGCTCCCTCCCTCCCTCCCTCCCTCCCTCCCTCCCTCCCTCCCTCCCTCCCTCATCATTCTCCCTCCCTCCCTCCCTCCCTCCCTCCCTCCCTCCCTCCATCTCTACACTCTCTTCCTCCCTCCCTCCCTCCCTCCCACACTCTCTGCCTCCCTCCTTCCCTCCCTCCATCCATCCCTACACTCCCTCCCTCCCTCCCTCCCTCACTACACTCTCTCCCTCCCTCCCTCCCTCCCCTCCATCCATCCATCCCTACACTCTCTCGCTCCCTCCTTCCCTCCCTACCCTCCTTCCCTCCCTCCCTCCCTCTCTCCCTCCCACCATCATTATTCTCCCTCCCTCCCTACCTCCCTCCCTCCCTCCCTCACTACACTCTCTCCCTCCCTCCCTCCCTCCCTCCCTCCCTCCCTCCCACCATCATTATTCTCCGTCCCCTCCCTAAATTGTTTTTCAGTTGACTGTTTTTGTCACTGGCTCAGTTCTATTCCCAACTAGTAATTAAGCATTTGTTTTGAATCTCTGTCGCATTTGCATGTGAAGCAGTAGAAACGCCCAGACAGTAAAACTATCCCTGGGTTCTCTGTAGACACACAGACCCTGGGAAGACGACACAGAGAAGAGAGGGAATACTGTAGGGAGGAATAGCGGGAGAACAGAGGGAAAAGAAGGAGAAGTGCCGAGAGGGCATTAAACAAGCCACAGTATCATGCAGTAAAAGAGGGAGTCTCAGCACAACTTTAATGACCCACAATGTTTTGATCCTTAATGTTTTGTTCCTTAATGTTATTATTACCCATATTTATGTGACCCATAATGTTATGACCCTTAAATGTCGTTACCCATAATGCTATGACCCACATGAGTGAGTGAGTCTGTGATTGAGCCGGTGACTGAGTTGACTGAGTGGAATAGTTTTGGTTTTGCTGCTTGTGGTCACACACACACACTGTGGAAATACGCTCACCAGACAGTTTACAAGGTACACCAATCGAGTACCAGGTCGGACACCCACCTTTGCCTCCAGAACAGCCTGAATTCCACGGGGCATTCTACAAGTTGTCCGTCCGCGCTAATGCGATGGCAGTAACTGAATACCTCAATGCCTTTCTGCCTGCTTTTATACTGTATAGCAAGCCACGGCCACACTGTCGAAGCGATAGATTTTGGTGAACTGGGTGGTGTACCTAATAAACTGTACGTTGAATAAATGTACAGGCTAGTACCTCTAATTGTATTTCTAATCCTCGGTCGCGAGAGGTTCCTCAGCACCTCACTCACGAACTAAGCAACAAAGGAATGCCGGTGCCTCACGTACAGCCGTGATCGTGTGGTGGTGGTGACCCTCACACCGGTTGCCTTGACAACCCCCTGCCTGCCATCTCCCTTTTTCACTCACCCACTATGAGAAAGAATCCCACCGACGCAGGCATCAGCGGTGAACAGAACGGAGGGAGGGGATAGCGTGGGTTATGACCGTGGTGTGGTGGAAAGCCCAGAGAGAACACATCTACTGGTGTGTGTTGATGTTGGTGTGGTGGAAAGCCTATAGAGAACACATCTACTGGTGTGTGTTGATGTTGTTGTGGTGGAAAGCCCATGGAGAACACATCTACTGGTGTGTGTTGATGTTGGTGTGGTGGAAAGCCCATAGAGAACATATCTACTGGTGTGTGTTGATGTTGGTGTGGTGGAAAGCCCATAGAGAACACATCTCTGGTGTGTGTTGATGTTGGTGTGGTGGAAAGCCCGTAGAGAACACATCTACTGGTGTGTGTTGATGTTGGTGTGGTGGAAAGCTAATAGAGAACAAATCTACTGGTGTGTGTTGATGTTGGTGTGATAGAAAGCCCATGGAGAACACATCTACTGGTGTGTGTTGATGTTGGTGTGGTGGAAAGCCCATAGAGAACACATCTACTGGTGTGTGTTGATGTTGTTGTGGTGGAAAGCCCATAGAGAACACATCTACTGGTGTGTGTTGATGTTGGTGTGGTGGAAAGCCCATAGAGAACACATCTACTGGTGTGTGTTGATGTTGGTGTGGTGGAAAGCCCATAGAGAACACATCTACTGGTGTGTGTTGATGTTGGTGTGGTGGAAAGCCCGTAGAGAACACATCTACTGGTGTGTGTTGATGTTGGTGTGGTGGAAAGCCCGTAGAGAACACATCTACTGGTGTGTGTTGATGTTGGTGTGGTGGAAAGCCCATAGAGAACATATCTACTGGTGTGTGTTGATGTTGGTGTGGAACTGGAGAGTTCAGAACAGACAACCCTCTGTACAGAACCCTGGGCCTGGTCTCTCTCTCCCTCCTGTTTAGGGTCTATGTAGGACTTCAGCGTTGCCCTGAGCCAACCCAATATCATTTTCCCCGCAGCACCTCGTCAACCCTTCTTATTTGGTGACGGTATGTGTGCGTGCATTTTTTAATTTTTAATTTATTTTACCTTCATTTAACTAGGCAAGTCAGTTAAGAACAAAGAACAACATCTTCTTTTCAATGACGGCCTAGGAACAGTGGGTTAACTGCCTTGTTCAGGGGCAGAACGACAGATTTCTACCCTGTCAGCTCGGGTATTCAATCTTGCAACCTTGGTTAAGTAACCTCGGTTACTGGCCCAGCGCTCTAACCACTATGCTAGGCTACCTGTCCCCGAGAATGTCTGTGTGTGCTCGCTTACGTGAGTGTGTCCGTACAAATGTGTATCAGGTCTATCAGACAGGTCGTTATAGCTGCCAAAACAACATGAGATGATCGGGGACCATGACGCCCCTTGGGGTTATTGCCATGGATACAGGGAAAACAACAACGGTACCTAATGAAAAGCAGCATTCAGTTGACTGACTGGTGGGAACTCACTGACAGGATGACTGGAGAAATGACTGATTGGTCAGTTAATTCACTGGTTGACTAATTAGTCACCTGGTTACTCATTGGTAGCCTCCATTTCCAACCTTTTCTCACCAGACGTGATCAGAATCAGTGTTTCAGAAACTCATTGGTTGAATGAGTTGTTTACTGGTAACCTACTAGCGTGGTTGGAGTAGGTTACTTTCGAAATGTAATCCATTACAGTAACTAGTAACCTGTCCAACAAGGTCATCAGAAATGTAACGGTTGGATTACTCAAACTCGGTAATGTAATCTGATTTCTTTCAGTTACTTTTGGATTACTTTCCCCTTATTAAAGAGGCATTAGAAGAAGACAAAAAGGATCCATCAAACACGTTTTCTGTCATCATTAAAGGTCTCTGATTGGTGGTCATCATTTGGTGTGTCATCATAGTGATCTCTGATTGGTGGTCATCATTTGGTGTGTCATCATAGTGCTCTCTGATTGGTGGTCATCATTTGGTGTGTCATCATAGTGCTCTCTGATTTGTGGTCATCATTTGGTGTGTCATCATAGTGATCTCTGATTGGTGTGTCATCATAGTGATCTCTGATTGGTGGTCATCATTTGGTGTGTCATCATAGTGATCTCTGATTGGTGGTCATCATTTGGTGTGTCATCGTAGAGGTCTCTGATTGGTGGTCATCATTTGGTGTGTCATCATAGTGATCTCTGATTGGGGGTCATCAGTTGATTTGTCATCATAGTGCGCTCTGATTGGTGGTCATCATTTGGTGTGTCATCATAGTGATCTCTGATTGGTGGTCATCATTTGGTGTGTCATCATAGTGATCTCCGATCGGTGGTCATCATTTGTTGTGTCATCATAGTGATCTCTGATTGGTGGCCAGACTAGCTCAGGTGGAACAAACTTAGACTTGCCACGTTCTTCCAATGCTGAATTGAATGTCATTGAGAAAACAGAACGGTGTCACAATGTATCCTTTCTGAATGTAAAGCAACCCAAGAAGTAATCATCTAGTTTTTCAAAAGTATCTGTAATCTGATTACAATATTTTAGCTGGTAATCTGATTACAGTTACAGGTTTGTTGTAATCAGATTACATGTAACAGCTACTTCCCAACCCTGCCTATTAGATGACTGATTACTAGCTAGATCATAGCTTTAGCGCACTGATTGGCTTACTAACTAATTGGTTAAACATTTAACTAACTGATTGGAAGGCTAAATTAGTGTATGGTTTGACTGACTGACAGTGTGACTGCAGGCCCCTGGAATGCAGTTCTCCTGTAGTGGGTTAGCTTCAGCAGAATAAAGATGTCTGTCCCTGAGTTGGGCTGAGGCAGAATGAATGGAGAACAGCTGTTTTACACAGGAGAAAAGGCAGAGGAAAGTACATAGTACAGTACATAGTCAAAGCTTTCCTTAAGGTGGGGTCAGTCACAGTGGTCAGGTATTCTGTCGCTGTGTACTCTCTGTTTAGGGCCAAATAGCATTCTAGTTTGCTCTGTTTTACTGTGATTTTTTTCCAATGTGTCAAGTAATTATCTCTTTGTTTATTCATTATTTGGTTGGGTCTATCTGTGTTGCTGTCCTGGGGCTCTGTGGGGTCTGTTTGTGTTTGTGAACAGAGTCCCAGTGTAATGTGTGTGCTGGGAGTCGGGAAGCAAGTGAGAATGAATACATTTAATGAATAAACGAAACAAAACAAGAAACACGAACAACGCACAGACATGAAACTGAAACAGAAACAATGACAACTGGGGAAGGAACCAAAGGGAGTGACATATATAGGGAAGGTAATCAAGGAGGTGATGGTGTCCAGGTGAGTGTCATTATGCGCAAATGCGCATAATGACATGCGCCATAAACAAGCAGCCTGGTGACCTACAGGCCGACGACGGAGCAAACGTGTTACCCAGAGGACCAGCTTGCTTAGGGGACTCTTCTCCAGGTTAATCTCTCTGTAGGTGATGGCTTTGTTATGAATGGTTTGGGATTGGCTTCCTTTTAGGTGGTGGGTTTCGGCCTTAGTGTAGATGGATTTTATAATGTCATATGTTTTACCACCAAAACCACTTTCCATCAATGTGTATAGAAGACCCTCGTGCCAAATTGAGTCTAAGGCTTTTTTGAAATCAACAAAGCATGAGAAGACCTTGCCTTTGTTTTGGTTCGTTTGTTTGCTAGTTAGGGAGTGCTTTGTGAATATGTGGTCTGTCGTACTGTAATTTGGTAAAAAGCCAGTTTGACATTTGCCTAGTACATTGTTTTCACTGAAGAAATGTACAAGTCTGCTGTTAATTGATAATGCAGAGGATTTTTCCAAGGTTGCTGTTGACGCTTATGCCACAGTAGTTATTGGGGTCAAATTTGTCTCCGGGGGGGGGGGGGGGGGGGGGGGGTGTATCAGTCCTCGGTTCCACAGATCGGGGAAGATGCCAAAGCTGAGGATGATGTTAAAGAGTTTAAATATAGCCAATTGAAATTTGTGGTCTGTATATTTAACAGTTCAGTGAGAATACCATCAACACCACAGGCCTTTTTGGGTTGGAGGGTTTGTATCTTGTCCATTAGTTCATTCAAGGTAATTGGAAAATTCAGTGGTTTCAGGTAGTCTTTATCAGTTGATTCTAAGATTTGAATTTGATCATGTACATTTTTTTGCTGTTTGTTTTTTGTTAAAGAGCCAAAAAGATTGTAGAAGTGGTTTACCCATACGTCTCCATTTTGGATAGATAACTCTTTGTGTTGTTTGTATAGTGTTTTCACATTTTCCCAGAAGTGGTTCATGTCTATGAATTCTTCAATTATATTCAGCTGATTTCTTACGTTCTGTTCCTTCTTTTTCCATAGTGTACAGTGGCAAGAAAAAGCCCTTTGGAAATACCTGGATTTCTTCATAAATTCTGGAGTGGCCCAGTCAGAGTCTTGACCTCAACCCAATTGAGATGCTGTGGCATGACCTCGAGAGCAGTCCACACCAGACATCCCAAAATTATTGCTGAACTGAAACAGTTTTGTAAAAAAGGAACGGTCCAAAATTCCTCCTGACCGTTGTGCAGGTCTGATCCACAACTCCAAAAAGCGTTTGGTTGAGGTTATTGCTGCCAAAGGAGGGTCAATCAGTTATTAAATCCAAGGGTTCACATACATTTCCCACCCTGCACTGTGAATGTTTATACAGTGTGTTCAAGAAAGACATGAACGTATAATTCTGTTATTAGTTTAAGCAGACTGTATTTGTTTACAGTTGTGACCTAGATGAAGATCAGATCAAATTTGATGACCAATTGATGCAGAAATCCAGGTCATTCCAAAGGGTTCACATACTTCTTCTTGCCACTGTATTTCTGTAGTGTTTTAGTGATTCACCATAGTGAAGGCGTAGACTCAGGTTTTCTGGGTCTCTATGTTTTTGGTTGGACAGGTATCTCAATTTTTTTCTTAGGTTTTTGCATTCTTCATCAAACCATTTTGTCATTCTTGATCATTTTCTTCGGTTTTCTGTTTGTCATTTTTATATTTGATAGGGAAGCTGAGAGATCAAATATACTGTTTAGATTTTCTACTGCCAAGTTTACACCTTCACTATTACAGTGGAACGTTTTGTCCAGGAAGTTGTCTAAAAGGGATTGAATTTGTTGTTGCCTAATAGTTTTTTGGTAGGTTTCCACACTACTTTCCTTCCATCTATAACATTTCTTAAAATTATTCTGTTCCTTTGGCTTTGATGCCTCATGATTGAGTATTGCTCTGTTCAGGTAGACTGTGATTTTTCTGTGATCTGATAGGGGTGTCAGTAGACTGACTGTGAACACTCTGAGAGACTCTGGGTTGAGGTCAGTGATAAAGTAGTCTACAGTACTACTGCCAAGAGATGAGCTATAGGTGTATCTACCATAGGAGTCCCCTCGAAGCCAACCATTGACTATGTACATACCCAGCGTGCGACAGAGCTGCAGGAGTTGTGACCCGTTTTTGTTGGTAATGTTGTCATTTTTGTGCCTAAAAGGGCATTTGGGGGAGGGAATGCTGTCACCTCCAGGCAGGTGTTTGTCCCCCTGTGTGCTGAGGGTGTCAGGTTCTTGTCCGGTTCTGGCATTTAGGTCGCCACAGACTAGTACATGTCCCTGAGCCTGGAAATGATGGATTTCCCCCTCCAGGATGGAGAAGCTGTCTTCATTAAAGTATGGGGATTCTAGTGAGGGGATATAAGTAGCACACAGGAGGACATTTTTCTCTGTTGAGATCATTTCCTTATTCATTTCTAGCCAGATGTAAAATGTTCCTGCTTTGATTAAGTTAATAGAGTGGGTTAAGTCTCCTCTATAACAAAGTAGCATACCCCCCTGAGTCCCTTCCCTGTTTCACACCTGGTAGTTTGGTGGATGTGACTACCAGCTCTCTGTAACCTAGAGGGAAGACCAGTGGGTCTGTCCCCTCTCTATCATGTTTCTTGTAGGATGACAATGTCTGTATTTCCGATTTCTTTGGTGAAGTCCATGTTCCTGGTCTTTAGGCCAAAGGCAGATAGATGACTTCAGGCCTTGGATATTCTAGGATGAGATAGTGAAGGCTTTGTGTTCCATAAAGGGTCCAATGTTGTTGGTTGTGTGGTTTGGCCTCAGGCCAGTAAGTGTGAGCAGAGCCTGTTGAGCATCTGGTACATTCCATTGGCTTGGGCTAGTGTAAGAGTGGGTTTTGGGCCTGTTTGCCTGCTGACGGCCTGTGCGTATGTGTGACTTCCATTTTGAGGCCCTCTTTGCGGGAGTGGGGTGGGCTGGGCTGGAGGGGCATAGGTCTGATCTAATGGGGCCTGGATGGGGTTTGGGCATGGTTGACTTAGGGGGGTGTTGATTGGTTGGGGTGGAGGTGTGGATGTGGCTGGTGGTGTTGTGGTCTGGATGTAGGTACTCTCAGCGTGGGTCCTCTATGTGTAGGTCTGGGAGGGTGTCTCGCTGGTCTGGGCAGGGTGTCTATTGATCTGTTGCTCCTGTGTGGAGTGTTGGGGCTGCGTTTGAGAGCGCTGTCCTTTAGGTTCCGGGCGAAGGTTGGCACTGCTGCCTTGTATAGGTGGACCTGGTCATGAAGCTGTTCAAGTCCAGGGTGGAGTGGTGGGCCAGGAAAACATTTGGTTTTGAGCCACAGTCACGGGACATACTTGCGTTTACCAGCTGCAGGGTAGAGATAACCACTTGTGCGTTGGGGAAAGTGGAAGAGGCTTTTCAATCTTTCTCTTGAGTGCTGTGGCCACCCTTTCCTGCTGTGCTCTCAGGTTGTTTGGGCCTTTGTGTATTATGTAGCTGGGTGGGCCTAGTTTGTCCTCAGACGGAAGGTCTAAGGCGCGCTGGGTGTTTGGACACCGGAGTTTAGAAAACGTTGGGAAAACGTTTTTTTTCCCCCCTTGTAAATATTTCCTGTTTTGAGTCCATAAGGAGGACAATCTGTGTCTTGTGTAAGTCCTCAGTGGGTGTGGGAGAGTTGTCAGGAGGGCTATCAGGGTGGCTGGCCGGGGGGGTGCTGAGAGGGGGTGGGATCTCCTGGGTTTGGGGTTCTTCATTTGTCTGTCCCGCTGTGATGTCGACGCTATGGTCAGGGTCTGGGGTGGATTGTTCTGCTGTGGTTTTGAGACTATTGTCGGGAGTTGAGGTGGGCTGTTCTGCTGGCTTCTCTGCGGGGGTGGCCACCTCTCTAATGGGTTGTTTTCTGTCACACCCTCTCCTCCATCCCCTTCAACCTCTCCTCCATCCCCCTCACCCTCTCCTCCAGCAGTCTGATCCTCTCCTCTAGTGCTCTGTTCTTCTCCTGCTCTTTCTCCTCTCTCCTTATCCCCTCTTCTTCCTTTCTCTCCCTCTCTCCTTCTCCCCTCCTCTCTCTCTCTTCTTCTCCCCTCTTCTCTCTCTCTCTCTCTCTCCTTCTCCTCTCTCTCTCTCTCTCTCTCTCTCTCTCTCTCTCTCTCTCTCTCTCCTTCTCCCCTCCTCTCTCTCTCTTCTTCTTCCCTACTCTCTCTCTCTCTCCTTCTCCCCTCCTCTCTCTCTCTCTCTCCTTCTCCCCTCATCTCTCTCTCTCTTCTTCTCCCCTCCCCTCCTCTCTCTCTCTCTCTCTCTCTCTCTCTCTCTTCTTCTCCCCTCCTCTCTCTCTCTCTCTCTCTCTTCTTCTCCCCTCCCCTGTCTATCTCTCTCTCTCTCTTCTTCTCCCCTCCCCTCTCTCACTCTCTCTCTTCTTCTCCCCTCCCCTCTCTCTCTCTCTCTCTTCTTCTCCCCTCCTCTCTCTCTCTCTCTTCTTCTCCCCTACTCTCTCTCTCTCTTCTTATCCCCTCCTCTCTCTCTCTCTCTCTCTCTCTCTCTCCTTCTCCCCTCCTCTCTCTCTCTCTCTCTCTCTCTCTCTCTCTCTCTCTCTCTCTCTCTTCTTCTCCCCTCCTCTCTCTCTTCTTCTCCCCTCCTCTCTCTCTCTCTCTCTCTCTCTCGCTCTCTCTCTTCTTCTCCCCTCCTCTCTCTCTCTTCTTCTCCCCTCCTCTCTCTCTCTTCTTCTCCCCTCCTCTCTCTCTCTCTCTCTCTCTTCTTCTCCCCTCCCCTCCTCTCTCTCTCTCTCTCTCTCTCTCTCTCTTCTTCTTCTCCCCTCCTGTCTCTCTCTCTCTCTCTCTCTCTCATCTTCTCCCCCCTCTCTCTCTCTCTCTTCTTCTCCCCTCCTCTCTCTTTCTCTCTCTTCTTCTCCCCTCCTCTCTCTCTCTCTCTTCTTCTCCCCTCCTGTCTCTCTCTCTCTCTCTCTCTCTCTCTCGTCTTCTCCCCCTCTCTCTCTCTCTCTTCTTCTCCCCTCCTCTCTCTTTCTCTCTCTTCTTCTCCCCTCCTCTCTCTCTCTCTCTTCTTCTCCCCTCCTCTCTCTTTCTCTCTCTTCTTCTCCCCTCCTCTCTCTCTCTCTCTTCTTCTCCCCTCCTCTCTCTCTCTCTTCTTCTCCCCTCCCTTTTGTGTTTTATTTTCCCCTTTTCTTTTCTATGTATTTGTGTTTTCGCTGCTTATTGGTTCCGATCAAGGTGGGCAAAGTGTTTATCTCCCTCCCTTCTCTGTGAGAAAGACTGTGTCATGGGGTTTTGAAGCAGACTGGTGCCTTTCCTACTGGTGCCTTTCAAACGAGAGGGATGGAGGGGAAACAGGAGGAAAGAGGGATTCATAAACTAGAACCCTGTAAGAGCACTGATGTAAGTGTAGCGTTGCGTATTGAATATTGAAGTTAGATTCTGAATTTCACAATGAATAGACTTGTTAGGTATGCGTAACTGTCTGTAAGGGAGTCAGGCGCAGGAGAGCAGATGTTGGGTAGTCAAAGGAGCCTTTTATTTCGGCGAACAAAACACACAGCACTAACAACACTAAACACAATATGAACATAACACACAGCACTAAGAACACTAAACACAATATGAACATAACACACAGCACTAAGAACACTAAACACAATATGGGTTGACATAACCCAGCGCAAACCAGTCTATCGTTCCACATACATGAAACAACAAACAATTCCTCACACAGACATGGGGGGGAACAGGGGGTTATATACACGTCTAATACTGAGGGAATTGAAACCAGGTGTGATAGAAAACAAGACAGATGGAAAAATGAAAGGTGGATCGGCGATGGCTAGAAAGCCGGTGATGTTGACCACCGAACTCCGCCCGAACAAGGAGAGGAACCGACTTAGGCGGAAGTCGTGACAAGAGTTTATGTGTGAGAGGAAGCAGAGTTAGTGTGTGCGTGTGTGTGTGTGAGAGCGAGAGAGACAGTGAGAGAGAGCTTGTGTGTGCGTGTGTGTGTGTGTGCGTGTGCCAGATTGTGTGTGTGTGAGAGCGAGAGAGACAGTGAGAGAGAGCGTGTGTGTGTGCGTGTGTGTGTGTTGTAATCCTCTAGGCTTTCAGGAGGTGAAACACATTCAGCCCTTTCCTGTCACTTCCCATTAATTCCACCTGTATTCACTGGGAATGAGCCCCTACCAACCTTGCCCCTTCCTGAGTCCTCCCACCCCTCCCTCCTTTTCTTGTTCCCTCAATCAATCAAATGTATTTATATAGCCCTTCGTACATCAGCTGATATCTCAAAGTGCTGTACAGAAACCCAGCCTAAAACCCCAAACAGCAAGCAATACAGGTGTAGAAGCACGGTGGCTAGGAAAAACTCCCTAGAAAGGCCAAAACCTAGGAAGAAACCTAGAGAGGAACCAGGCAATGAGGGGTGGCCAGTCCTCTTCTGGCTGTGCCGGGTGGAGATTATAACAGAACATGGCCAAGATGTTCAAATGTTCATGAATGACCAGCAGGGTCAAATAATAATATAATGTGAGAGAGAGAGAGAGCGAGAGAGAGAGAGAGAGAGAGGACTTATATTCACACAGGATAAGACATGAGAAATACTCCAGATATAACAGACTGACCCTAGCCCCCCCCCCCCCCCCGACACATAAACTATTCCAGAATAAAATCCCCCACTTCCTAATCCCCAGATGTAAATGTATGGAACACCTAGGGAGAGGGGGTGTTCTATTGTAAGATATCACAGCGGAACGTTCTCATCCACAACTACACTATTTAAAAAAAAAACGGGTTCTGCCCATAGGAGAACCTTTTTTGGTCCCAGGTAGAACCCTTTTGCTTCCATTTTGGTTTCTTGTGGAACCCTCAACCAGCCTTAGTCAGAGAGTAGATAGGTTCCCCATGTTAAAGCACCACTAGAAACAGGCAGTTAATTATTAAATTGTAACAAACAGGCAAGTGAGGTCCATTCACATGTTTCAGGGAGATGAGAGATCTTGACTTGTCATGTTAGTTGTTGAAGGTAGAATCCACGCAGCAGTGGCACGACGCTCAGCTAAGAAAGAAACAGTCAGCATGCCCTTCTGAACCCAGATTTGATCTGTTCTGGTTGAATTAATGAAAGTAATAGGCAATAAAGATGCATATCACTTGTCCAATCCCTGACATATCAGTGATTCCCTCACATGCGTGAGCAGAGTTTTCACCAGGAGTGTTATGTGCCTCTTCTCTCTCTTTGACAGGTCACGGCATGACAACACCTCCTCCACACTGACTCTTAACACATGGGCCCCCCAGGGGTGTGTCCTCTGTCCTCTGCTGTACTCCCTGTTCACACCCTTTTAGTCTAGAAGTCCCAAACCACCCCTTTAAACCTAGAAGTCCCCACCCCCTTTAAGTCTAGAAGTCCCCCACCCCCATTAAGCCTAGAAGTCCCCCACCTCCATTAAGCCTAGAAGTCCCCACCCCCTTTAAGTCTAGAAGTCCCCACTCCCTTTAAGTCTAGAAGTCCCCCAACCCTTTTAAGCCTAGAAGTTCCCACCCCCTTTAAGTCTAGAAGTCCCACCCCTTTGAGAGGGAGAGAGAGAGAGAGAGAGAGAGAGACATTATAAAATCCATGTACACAAACAACGAGTGCTGTTAAAATATGCAAAAAACACACATTTCATTCCACGGGGCAGTGGGGTGAGACAGGGATGCAGCTTAAGTCCCACCCTCTTTAACATATATATCAACAAATTGGCGAGTGCACTAGAACAGACTGCAGCACCCGGCCGCAACCTACTGGAATTTGAAGTCAAATGTCGACTGTTTGCTGGTGATCTGGTGCTTCTGTCACCAACCAAGGAGGGCCTACAGGAGCACCTAGATCTTCTGCACAGATTCTGCCAGACCTGGGCCCTGACAGTAAATCTCAGTAAGACAAAAACAATGGTGTTCCAAAAAAGGCCCAGTTGTCAGGGCCACTGTCACGACTTCCGCCGAAGTTGGCTCCACCACAAATACAAATTCCATCTAGACACCATTGCCCTTGAGCTCACAAAAAATATATACACACCTCGGCCTAAACAGCGCCACAGGTAACTTCCACAAAGCTGTGAACGAGCTGGTAAGACAAGGCAAGAAGTGCCTTCTACGTCGTCAAATTTTGATAAACTCCCATATCTACTGGGTGAAATACCAGCAGATAAAATATTGCTGCCATCGAAGCAGCAATATTTGTGACCCGTTGCCACAAGAAAAGAGCAACCAGTGAAGAACAAACACCATTATAAATACAACCATATTTATGTTTATTTATTTTCCCTTTTGTACTTTAACTATTTGCACGTAATATGACATTTGAAATGTCTTTATTCTTTAGGAACTTTTGTGAGTAATTTTTACTGTTAAGTTTTGTTTATTTCACTTTTGTTTATTATCTACTTCACTTGCTTTGGCAGTGTTAAACCTCTTGAGTGTAGGGGGCAGTATTTTGATGTTTGGATGAAAAACATACCCACATTAAACTGCCTATTTCTCAGGCCCAGAATCTAGAATATTCATATAATATGTCAGATTAGGATAGAAAACACTCTAAAGTTTCCAAAACTGTCAAAATATTGTCTGTGAGTATAACAGAACTGATATTGCAGGCGAAAACCTGAGGAAAATCCAACCCGGAAGTGGCTTCTATTTTGAAAGCTCTCTGTTCCATTGCCTGCCTTCGCTCCATTTAAAGGGATATCAACCAGATTCATTTTCCTATGGCTTCCCCATGGTGTGAACCGTCTTTAGACATAGTTTCTGGCTTTTCTTTTGAAAAATGAGTGAGAAAGATCACATCGCGTCATTGTATGGCTGGGTGCCAGCAGCGTTTTGTATGCGCAACAGCTCGGAGCAGCCATTTTCTCTCTATCTTTATTGGAGAAGCTACATTCCCGATTGAAATATTATTGATCATATATTGTAAAAACAACCTCAGGATTGATTTTTAAAAAAGTTTTAAATGTTTCTACGAACATTACGGACACTATTTGGAATTTTTATCTGTGATGTCGTGACCGTTCAAGCCTGTGGATTTCTGAACATATTGCGCCAACCAAATGGAGGTATTTTGGATATAAAAATAATCTTTATGGAACAAAATGAACATTTATTGTGTATTTGGGAGTCTCGTGAGTGCAAACAGCCGAAGATCATCAAAGGTAAGCGATTTAATTTATTGCTTTTCTTACTTTCGTGACCAATATACCTGGCTGCTAGCTGTTTGTAATATTTTGTCTACTGAGAGAGATGTTCTTACATAAACGCTTGTTATGCTTTCGCCGAAAAGCTTGATTGAAATCTGACACGCCAGGTGGATTAACAACAAGCTAAGCTGTGTTTTGCTATATTGCACTTGGGATTTCATGAAAATGAAATATTTTTAGTAATTTAATTTGAATTTGGCGATCTGCAATTCAGCGGTGGTTGACGAAAATGATCCCGAAGTTAACATGTTTCCCATGCCAATAAAGATATAGAGTGTGTGTGAAAGAGAGAGAAACGGAGAGAACTATAAAAATATCATTAAATTGTTACTAGGTTTATGAAAGAGACAAATGTGGAGCTCTACGGAGCATGCCCAGTAAGACTGATGCTGTTCTTTACTAAAAGGAGAGAAGTGACATCATCGTAGCTCTGGGAGATCTTCTCAGTTCTGAAGGAGTGATCATCTAAATGTCATATAAAGATACACCCAGCTGCCGTTCAATGTCAGTCTTACAGTCAAGGGACTACACAGCCAGGCGTGACAGTAAGCAGGCAGACAGCTAATAGTTCAGAGGTCACAGAGAGAAAGACACCCCGAGGTGAGGTGGAGGTCGAACAGACATGCTATGTCTGACCCCTCAGTGCATTTTGACCCCTCCCCCCACAAGGTCACCAGCACTTGGCCGCCATGAAAGGTCAAGCACAGTTCGGACACAAGTCTGCACATATTTGGTCGCTAGCCCCCTTACAGGCTGAGGGCAGAAATGTGAAAGGAGTAAAACAAGCTCAACCGGAATGTTCATTGGTTACAGCTGGGCATCATGGGAGCAGTACGGACCTGAGCTTAAACCAAGTGAGTGTGTGTGTGAGAGTGACGAAGACATTAGGGTACTGCATACCGGAGCTGGTAGAGAACGGTATCTATGTGCCCTGAACAACGGTATTCACTAGATGACCATCCTAGAAAGGACCAAATGTAATACATGGCCAGAACATTCAAGTTTTTCAACCCATCCCTTCACCTCCATCCCACTACCTTCACCTCCATCCCACTACCTTCACCTCCAACCGATGACCATCCTAGAAAGGACCAAATGTAATACATGGCCAGAACATTCAAGTTTTTCAACCCATCCCTTCACCTCCATCCCACTACCTTCACCTCCAACCGATGACCATCCTAGAAAGGACCAAATGTAATACATCGCCAGAACATTCAAGTTTTTCAACCCATCCCTTCACCTCCATCCCACTACCTTCACCTCCAACCGATGACCATCCTAGAAAGGACCAAATGTAATACATCGCCAGAACATTCAAGTTTTTCAACCCATCCCTTCACCTCCATCCCACTACCTTCACCTCCAACCGATGACCATCCTAGAAAGGACCAAATGTAATACATCGCCAGAACATTCAAGTTTTTCAACCCATCCCTTCACCTCCATCCCACTACCTTCACCTCCAACCGATGACCATCCTAGAAAGGACCAAATGTAATACATCGCCAGAACATTCAAGTTTTTCAACCCATCCCTTCACCTCCATCCCACTACCTTCACCTCCACCCCTTCACCTTCACCTCCATCCCTGCACCTTCACCTCCATCCCTGCACCTTCACCTCCACCTCCACCCCTTCACCTTCACCTCCATCCCACTACCTTCACCTCCATCCCACTACCTTCACCTCCACCCCTTCACCTTCACCTCCATCCCTGCACCTTCACCTCCATCCCTGCACCTTCACCTCCACCCCTTCACCTTCACCTCCACCCCTTCACCTTCACCTCCATCCCTGCTCCCTCACCTCCATCCCTCTACCTTCATCTCCATCCCTCTACCTTCACCTCCACCCCTCTACCTTCACCTCCATCCCTCCACATTCACCTCCATCCCTCTATCTTCACCTTCATTCCTCCACCTTCACCTCCATCCCTCTACTTTCATCCCTTCACCTCCATCCCTCTACCTTCACCTCCATCCCTCTACCTTCACCTCCATCCCACTACCTTCACCTCCATCCCTCTACCTTCACCTCCACCCCTCTACCCTCATCCATTCACCTCCATCCCTCTACCTTCATCCCTTCACCTCCATCCGTCTACCTTCACCTCCATCCCTCTACCCTCATACATTCACCTCCATCCCTCTACCTTCACCTCCATTGCTCCACCTTCACCTCCATTCCTCTACCTTCACCTCCATCCCGCTACCTTCACCTCCATCCTTCTACCTTCAACTCCATCCCACCACCTTCATCTCCATCCTGGTCTGGTTTTGGTGCCATATTCTATACATTTTTTAATAATGGATTTAATGGTTCTCCGTGGGATGTTCAAAGTTTCTGATCCTTTTTTATAACCCAACCCTGATCTGTACTTCTCCACAACTTTGTCCCTGACCTGTTTGGAGAGCTCCTTGGTCTTCATGGTGCCACTTGCTTGGTGGTGCCCCTTGCTTAGGGGTGTTGCAGACTCTGGAGCCTTTCAGAACAGGTGTGTATATATACTGAGATCATGTGACAGATCACGTGACACTTAGATTGCACACAGGTGGACTTTATTGTGTGACGTCTGAAGGTAATTTGTAGCACCAGATATTATTTAGGGGCTTCATAGCAAAGGAGGTGAATACATATACACACACTAGTTTTCTGTTTTATTTTTTGAAACAAGTAATTTTTTTCATTTCACTTCACCCAGTTGGACAATTTTGTGTATGTCCATTACATGAAATCCAAATAAAAAATACACTTAAATTACTGGTTGTAACGCAACAAAATAGGAAGAACGCCAAGGGGGATGAATACTTTTGCAAGGCACTGTAATGATTGTGTGTGTGTACACAAGTAGTATGAAATAATGTGTGCTTGTGAGACAGAGAGAAGCGGTGAAGTATGCCATTCATTGGAGCAACAACGAAACATTGAATTATTCACTGAATCCAATTAGTGTGTGTGACGTTAGCTGAGTCCCAACTGAACCCTGAGATATACAGTGGTCTCACATAACTGTCTGCAAACCAGTGTGTGAGTTAATATCTCTAGTGTTGCCTGCATAGTGTTTAGTTTTGCCTGAGAGAGAGAGAGAGAGAGGTGGACACAGGACAGGCTTCTTAAACGATCCACGATCCAGCGAGTTTTAAACCAGTCTGCATGGATCAATAAGTGATCAACGTTTAGTACAGTATCACACTTCAGCAGGCCTCGATCCTTTAGCCTCCGTTGTCATAATCCGCCTCTCGGTTTCTCCTCATCACTCCTCTCATTTTATCTTCTCCTCTCCCTCCTCCTCCTCCTCAGCCTCCTCATCCTCTCTGCAGTCGCTCCAGCAGCCTGTGGCTTATAAAGGAGTGTTTCTGTGTCCCAGCTATCATTCCTGGAGGGCAGTCAGGCAAACATACCCAGCCTGCCTGTGTGTGTGTGTGTGTGGGGGGGGGGGGGGGGGGGGGGGAGAAGGGTGTGGAGTAGGAAGGTAGAAGGAGGAGGGATGGGAGGGAGAATAGGAAGGTAGAATAAGGAGGAGAGATGGGAGGGAGAATAGGAAGGTAGAAGAAGGAGGAGAAAGGGGAGGATGAATAGGAAGGTAGAAGGAGGAGGGATGGGAGGGAGAATAGGAAGGTAGAAGGAGGAGGAGAGAGGGGAGGGAGAATAGCAAGGTAGAAGGAGGAAAGATGGGAGGATGAATAGGAAGGTAGAAGGAGGAGGGATGGAAGGGAGAATAGGAAGGTAGAAGGAGGAGAAGAGAGGGGAGGGAGAATAGGAAGGTAGAAGAAGGAGAGATGGGAGGGAGAATAGGAAGGTAGAAGGAGGAGGAGAGATGGGAGGGTGAATAGGAAGGTAGAAGGAGGAGGAGAGAAGGGAGGGTGAATAGGAAGGTAGAAGGAGGAGGAGAGAGGGGGAGAAGAATAGGAAGGTAGAAGGAGAGATGGGAGGGAGAATAGGAAGGTAGAAGGAGGAGGAGAGATGGGAGAGTGAATAGGACGGTAGAAGGAGAAGGAGAGAGGGGGAGAAGAATAGGAAGGTAGAAGAAGGAGAGATGGGAGGGAGAATAGGAAGGTAGAAGGAGGAGGAGAGAGGGGAGGGTGAATAGGAAGGTAGAAGGAGGAGGAGAGAAGGGAGGGTGAATAGGAAGGTAGAAGGAGGAGGAGAGAGGGGGAGAAGAATAGGAAGGTAGAAGGAGAGATGGGAGGGAGAAGGAGGAGGAGAGATGGGAGAGTGAATAGGACGGTAGAAGGAGAAGGAGAGAGGGGGAGAAGAATAGGAAGGTAGAAGAAGGAGAGATGGGAGGGAGAATAGGAAGGTAGAAGGAGGAGGAGAGAGGGGAGGGTGAATAGGAAGGTAGAAGGAGGAGAGAGGGGGAGAAAATAGGAAGGTAGAAGAAAGGACAGAAACAAGGGATTGAGCAGAGAAAATGGGCAGAGGAGAGAAAAGAAGAGAGGGGGAGGAGGGGTGAAGAGAAAAGAAGGCAACCTGCACATTCTTGCATGCACTCGAGGAGAGCTGACAGGCACGCAGCTTACAGAGGCACGAAGAGGGAGAGAAAATAACTCCTCCCTTAGTTTCTTTCTCTTTCTCCTCCCCCTTTCCAGCCTGAAGAGGAGAGCTTAGCATGGCAGACTTACAATACACAGTGACCTGAGAAAGAGGAGAGACAGAGAAAGAGAGAGAGAGAGGCAGAGAGAGAGAGAAGGAAAGAGAGAGACGGAGAGGGAGGGAGAGAGAGACAGAGCAAGGGAGAGAAACAGAGAGAGAGAGAGAGAGAAGGGAGAGACAGAGGAGAGATAAGGAGAGAGTGAGAGAGCGACAGAGGAGAGAGAGACGGAGAGACGGAGAGACGGAGAGAGACGGAGAGAGATGATACAGGAGAGTGAATAAGAGACAGGGAGAGATAGAGACAGAGAAACGGGGAGAGAGACGGAGAGGGAGACGGAGAGAGACGGAGAGGGAGAGAGAGAGATGATACAGGAGAGTGAATAAGAGACAGGGAGAGAGAGAATCGGAGAGGGAGACGGAGAGACAGGGAGAGAGAGACGGAGAGAGACGGAGAGGGAGGGAGAGAGATGATACAGGAGAGTGAATAAGAGACAGAGCGAGGGAGAGAAACAGAGAGAGAGAGAGACAGAAGAGAGAGACAGAGGAGAGATAAGGAGAGAGTGAGAGAGCGACAGAGAGAAAGAGACAGAGGAGAGAGAGACGGAGAGACAGAGAGGGAGAGAAAGAGATGATACAGGAGAGAGAGAGACAGAGAGACGGAGGAGAGAGAGACAGAGGAGAGAGAGACAGAGAGACGGAGGAGAGAGAGACAGAGAGACAGAGGAGAGAGAGACAGAGGAGAGAGAGACAGGGAATGCTATAGCAGAACAGGGCCAGTAAAGAAAACAAAAAGGATGGGTGGGACATAATGTGAAAAATAGACCTTTATGTAAACAACAAGAGAAAGTAAGATAAATAGAGAGGGACTGCAGATATAAATCACTTAGTTGTTAGATAAATCTGGTGCGACACATCACTTCTAATTTCTGAGACTTATGGTTTTTTTGTACATTGTTCAAATAAACTTCATAAATAAATCAAGCAGAGGGAAGGTTGGCCGAGGAGCTTGGTTGGAGAGGATCCAGGAGAGGGGAAGAGGCCTGCTGTTGTTACCCCAGCACACTGCCTCCAGGCTGGGGAAGGCTGCTTCTTCTGCCAGGCCTGCTCTCTGGAGTTCTGGACTCCATTAAACTCAGAGCTCAGGCACTCTGGGGAATGGGGGAGAAAGGTGAAAGAGGAGGGAAAGAAAGAGGGGACAGGGAAGTGAGAGAAGAGAGGGTTTGTGTTGGCAGTAAGGATTGGACGGGATGGGTAGGGAAATTATTTACTCGTTGTTTGCCTCCACATTCTTCAAATGAGAACAGGGTGATCAGACAGACACATAAAACCATGACCAGGGTTTTCTGCTATAATGTATCAAATATCACACATCATTATATTATTTTATACAATGGGTGGGTCTTATCCTGGATGCTGATTGGTTAAAACCGCTTTCCAGCCAGTGTCTATTTGACAAGCCTATGACGTTGAAACGCTTATTTACTGATCCATCTCACTGAGCAATCCACTATCTCATCAACCCAGCCAGGCAATTTATAAACCTGATTTCCACTGTAAAAAGTTATTTTTATTTTATTTTTAACGTTATCTTCCATTTTTTTAGACTAGGATTTGCTTTCAACCGCAGAGATTTGTATAGGCCTTTCTGCCCGTCTCTCTGACCTTTTCAACATCATTTCAACATTGAAATTCTGTCTCTACTGTCCAATTTGAGGATTAACATGTCAAAAAAGAAAGTCAAATGAAACAAAATACACCTAGTGTGCCATCTTTCCAGCTTCAGTTTCAAGTGATTGCATTAGCCGTGTAGTTGGCTAGCTCCTCTGAACAGTGTCCTGATGAGAGAGCACATATAAATTGTAATGGATGTATCTGAATAAATGTCACGAAACAGCTACTTTGCTGTTATTCTGGCTGCACTGTTTGACATGACTGTGTTAGCCTTAGTTGGCTAGCTAGCAAGCGCAGGATAAGAATGTTTGACATGACTGTGTTAGCCTTAGTTGGCTAGCTAGCAAGCGCAGGATAAGAATGTTGCCAGTCAGCACGGCAACGGAACATTTAGAACCAACGACTGGGTACATAGATATAGAACACGACTGGATTACGTCTGTGGCAACCAGAGCTGGTAGAACCCTGGATCATTGTTATTCTATCTTCTGCGATGCAAATAAGGCCCTCCCCCGCCCTCCTTTCGGAAAAGCTGACCACGACTCCATTTTGTTGCTTCCAGCCTACAGACAGAAACTAAAACAGGAAGCTCCCGCGCTCAGGTCTGTTCAACGCTTGTCCGACCAATCTGATTCCACGCTTCAAGACTGCTTCGATCACGTGGATTGGGATAAGTTCCGCATTGCGTCCAACAACAACATTGACAAATATGCTGATTCGGTGAGCGAGTTCATTAGAAAGTGGATCGGCGATGTCGTACCCACAGCAACTATTAAAATATTCCCAAACCAGAAACCGTGTAGTGATGGCAGCATTCGCGCGAAACTGAAAGCGCGAACCACTGCTTTTAACCAGGGCAAGGTGACCGGAAACATGACCGAATACAAGCAGTGTAGCAAAGCAAAAAGCTAAGCGTCAGTATAGAGACAAAGTAGAGTTGCAATTCAACGGCTCATACACAAGAGGTATGTGGCAGAGTCTACAGTCAGTCACGGATTACAAAAATAACATTTTCGGACATATTCAATCAATCCCTATCCCAGTCTGCTGTTCCCACATGCTTCAAGAAGGCCACCATTGTTCCTGTTCCCAAGAAAGTTAAGGTAACTGAGATAAACAACTACCACCCCGTAGCACTCACTTCCGTCATCATGAAGTGCTTTGAGAGACTAGTCAAGGACCATATCACCTCCACCCCACCTGACACCCTAGACCCACTCCAATTTGCTTACCGCCCCAATAGGTCCACAGATGATGCAAATGCAAACACACTGCACACTGCCCTAACCCATCTGGACAAGAGGAATACCTATGTGAGAATGCTGTTCATTGACTACAACTCAGCATTTAACACCATAGTACCCTGCAAACTCGTCATCAAGCTCGAGACCCTGGGTCTCGACCCCGCCCTGTGCAACTGGATACGGGCCACCCCCAGGCGGTGAGGGTAGGTAACAACATCTCCACCCCGCTGATCCTCAACACTGGGGCCCCACAAGGGTGCATTCTGAGCCCTCTCCTGTACTCCCTGTTCACCCATGACTGCGTGGCCACGCACGCCTCCAACTCAATCATCAAGTTTGCGGACAACACTACAGTGGTAGGCTTGATTACCAACAACGACGAGACGGCCTACAGGGAGGAGGTGAGGGCCCTCGGAGTGTGGTGTCAGGAAAATAACCTCACACTCAACGTCAACAAAACAAAGGAGATGATCATGGAATTCAGGAAACAGCAGAGGGAGCACCCCCCTATCCACATCGACAGGACAGCAGTGGAGAGGGTAGTAAGTTTTAAGTTCCTCGGCGTACACATCACGGACAAACTGAATTGGTCCACCCAAACAGACAGCGTGGTGAAGAAGGCGCAGCAGCGCCTCTTCAACCTCAGGAGGCTGAAGAAATTAGGCTTGTCACCAAAAGCACTCACAAACTTCAACAGATGCACAATCGAGAGCATCCTGTCGGGCTGTATCACCGCCTGGTACGGCAACTGCTCCGCCCACAACCGTAAGGCTCTCCACAGGGTAGTGAGGTCTGCACAACGCATCATCTCGGGGCAAACTACCTGCCCTCCAGGACACCTACACCATTCGATGTCACAGGAAGGCCATAAAGATCATCAAGGACAACAACCACCTGAGCCACTGCCTGTTCACCCCGCTATCATCCAGAAGGCGAGGTCAGTACAGGTGCATCATAGCAGGGACCGAGAGACTAAAAAACAGCTTCTATCTCAAGGCCATCAGACTGTTAAACAGCCACCACTAACATTGAGTGGCTGCTGCCAACATACTGACTCAACTCCAGCTCACTTTAATAATGGAAATTGATGTAAAAAAAAGTATCACTAGCCACTTTAAACAATGCCACTTAATGTAATGTTTACATACCCTACATTACTCATCTCATATGTATATTTTTATTTAACCTTTATTTAACCAGGCAAGTCAGTTAAGAACAAATTCTTATTTTCAATGACGGCCTAGAAACAGTGGGTTAACTGGTCTAGGAACAGTGGGTTTACTGCCTGTTCAGGGGCAGAACGACAGATTTGTACCTTGTCAGCTCGGGGGTTTGAACTCGCAACCTTCCGGTTACTAGTCCAACGCTCTAACCACTAGGCTACCCTGCAGCCCCAATATGTATATACTGTACTCTATATAATCTACTGCATCTTTATGTAATACATGTATCACTAGCCACTTTAAACTATGCCACTTTGTTTACATACTCATCTCATATGTATATACTGTACTCTATATCACCTACTGCATCTTGCCTATGCTGCTCTGTACCATCACTCATTCAGATATCTTCATGTACATATGATTTTTCCCTTTACACTTGTGTGTCTAAGGTAGTAGTTGTGGAATTGTTAGGTTAGATTACTCATTGGTTATTACTGCATTGTCGGAACTAGAAGCATTCCACTACACTCGCATTAACATCTGCTAACCATGTGTATGTGACCAATAACATCTGCTAACCATGTGTATGCGACCAATAACATCTGCTAACCATGTGTATGCGACCAATAACATCTGCTAACCATGTGTATGTGACCATTAACATCTGCTAACCATGTGTATGTGACCATTAACATCTGCTAACCATGTGTATGTGACCAATAACATTTGATTTGAAACGAAAGGATGAATGACCAGCCGGCCGGCTTGGGAAGAAACCCTAGATTTGTGTCGGAACTTTATCTAGTGGAAGGACAAAATTGTCACGTCCTGACCTTAGTTCCTTTTTTATGTCTATTTTGGTTTGCTCAGGGCGTGAGTTGGGGCGGGGCATTCTATGTTTTGTGTTCTATGTTTTCTATTTCTATGTGTTTGGCCTGGTATGGTTCCCAATCAGAGGCAGCTGTCTGCCTTTTCCCACCTGTGTTTTGTGGGTAATTATTTTTCCGTGTGTGTTTGTGTGCACCTCGGTCCTTTGCTGTTTACCTGTTTGTTTTTTGGTTATTTCACTTTCATTAAAAGATGTGGAACTACATGCACGCTGCGCCTTGGTCGATTTATGACAGGGAGTTTGAGGATAGCGAGCAGGACAAATAAATAGTATGAACAAATTAATAAAAATAAAGTTTCTAGTGAAAATCTGTCAATTATTATTTGAATATGTCGGTAACCTGTTGTATAAAAGTGACAATACCCTCAAATCCTGTGTTTGGAGGATATATTGGCACGGTTTACCGGCCACCAAGGAAATATATCTTCCAAACACTAGCTTCTCTGGCATTATCACTAATCTCATGTACCCTTAAACTCTTTCTTTTTTTAATTTAGGGGAAGATCAGCTTTAATATTTCAGATAGCTTGTGGCTTTCATCAATGTAATTGTCTGCATCATTTCCTTAGACCCAGTCTGAGGTCCTGAGCACTCTGGAGCAGATTTTCATAAAGGATCTCTCTGTACTTTGCTCCGTTCATCTTTCCCTCGATCTTGACTAGTCCCTACCGTTTCATCAGACCAGCAAATCTTGTTTCTCATGGTCTGAGTCCTTTAGGTGTCTTTTGGCAAACTCCAAGCGGGCCGTCATGTGCCTTTTACTGAGCAGTGGCTTCCATCTGGTCACTCTACCATAAAGGCCTAATTGGTGGAGCGCTGCAGAGATGGTTCTCCTTCTGGAAGGTTCTCCCATTTCCACACAGAAACTCTGGAGCTCTGTCAGAGTGACCATCGGGTTCTTGGTCACATCCCTGACCAAGGCCCTTCTCCTCCGATTGCTGTTTGGCCAGGCAGCCAGCTCTAGGAAGAGTCTTGGTGGTTCCAAACTTCTTTAATTTAAGAATGATGGAGGCCACTGTGTTCTTGGGGACCTTCAATGCAGCAGACATTTTTTGGTATCCTTCCCCAGATCTGTGCCTCGACACAATCCTGTTTCTACGGATAATTCCTTCGACTTCATGTTTTTATTTTTGCTCTGACATGCACTGTCAACTGCGGGACCTTATATAAGACAGGTGTGTGCCTTTTCAAAACATGCCCAAATAATTGAATTTACCACAGGTGGACTCCAATCAAGTTGTAGAAACATCTCAAGGATGATCAATGGAAACAGGATGCACCTGAGATCAATTTCGACTCTCATAGCAAAGGGTCTGAATACTTATATGTAAAAAAGGTTTCTGTTTGTTTTCTGAACATTTGCAAAAAAAATCTAAAACCCTTTTTTCGCTTTGTCATTATGTGGTATTGTGTGTATATTGATGAGGGGGAAAAATTATTTTAATACATTTTAGAATAAGGCTATAACGTAACAAAATGTGGGAACAGGGAAGGGATCCGATCACTTTTTGAATGCATTGTATATCTCAGACCGCATTCTGTCTCCTAGCAACACTTTCTGAATGCATTGTATATCTCAGACCGCATTCTGTCTCCTAGCAACACTTTCTGAATGCATTGTATATCTCAGACCGCATTCTGTCTCCTAGCAACACTTTCTGAATGCATTGTATATCTCAGACCGCATTCTGTCTCCTAGCAACACTTTCTGAATGCATTGTATATCTCAGACCGCATTCTGTCTCCTAGCAACCCTTTCTGAATGCATTGTATATCTCAGACCGCATTCTGTCTCCTAGCAACACTTTCTGAATGCATTGTATATCTCAGACCGCATTCTGTCTCCTAGCAACCCTTTCTGAATGCATTGTATATCTCAGACCGCATTCTGTCTCCTAGCAACCCTTTCTGAATGCATTGTATATCTCAGACCGCATTCTGTCTCCTAGCAACACTTTCTGAATGCATTGTACATCTCAGACCGCATTCTGTCTCCTAGCAACCCTTTCTGAATGCATTGTATATCTCAGACCGCATTCTGTCTCCTAGCAACCCTTTCTGAATGCATTGTATATCTCAGACCGCATTCTGTCTCCTAGCAACCCTTTCTGAATGCATTGTATATCTCAGACCGCATTCTGTCTCCTAGCAACACTTTCTGAATGCATTGTATATCTCAGACCGCATTCTGTCTCCTAGCAACCCTTTCTGAATGCATTGTATATCTCAGACCGCATTCTGTCTCCTAGCAACCCTTTCTGAATGCATTGTATATCTCAGACCGCATTCTGTCTCCTAGCAACCCTTTCTGAATGCATTGTATATCTCAGACCGCATTCTGTCTCCTAGCAACCCTTTCTGAATGCATTGTATATCTCAGACCGCATTCTGTCTCCTAGCAACCCTTTCTGAATGCATTGTATATCTCAGACCGCATTCTGTCTCCTAGCAACCCTTTCTGAATGCATTGTATATCTCAGACCGCATCCTGTCTCCTATCATCACTTTTTAAACTTTTGGTGCAAGCGAGATTGTTATTTTACTGCTGCTCTTTAATTTCTTGTTACTTTTATTTCTTATCCGTATTTTTTAAAACTACATTGTTGGTTAGGGGCTTGTATTCAGCGCATGTGACTAAAAACATTTGATTTGAATGACATGAGAAAGTAGTCAAGACGACTAGCTTGATTGAGCCTCCGCCATGTATATCTCACTAGGTCAGGGTATTAAACCTCCTCCATGTATATCTCACTAGGTCAGGGTATTAAACCTCCTCCATGTATATCTCACTAGGTCAGGGTATTAAACCTCCTCCATGTATATCTCACTAGGTCAGGGTATAAACCTCCTCCATGTATATCTCACTAGGTCAGGGTATTAAACCTCCTCCATGTATATCTCACTAGGTCAGGGTATTAAACCTCCTCCATGTATATCTCACTAGATCAGGGTATTAAACCTCCTCCATGTATATCTCACTAGGTCAGGAGATTGAACCTCCTCCATGTATATCTCACTAGGTCAGGAGATTAAACCTCCTCCATGTATATCTCACTAAGTCAGGATATTAAACCTCCTCCATGTATATCTCACTAGGTCAGGGTATTAAACCTCCTCCATGTATATCTCACTAGGTCAGGGTATTAAACCTCCTCCATGTATATCTCACTAGGTCAGGGTATTAAACCTCCTCCATGTATATCTCACTAGGTCAGGGTATTAAACCTCCTCCATGTATATCTCACTAGGTCAGGAGATTGAACCTCCTCCATGTATATCTCACTAGGTCAGGAGATTAAACCTCCTCCATGTATATCTCACTAAGTCAGGATATTAAACCTCCTCCATGTATATCTCACTAGGTCAGAGGTATTTAAACCTGCATGTACATTTAGTCAGCCACCAATTGTGCAAGTTCTCCCACTTAAAAAGATGAGAGAGGCCTGTAATTTTCATCATAGGTACACTTCAACTATGACAGACAAAATGAGAAAAAATATATAAAAAAATCACATTGTGGGATTTTTTATGAATTTATTTGCAAATTATGGTGGAAGACAAGTATTTGGTCACCTACAAATAAGCAAGATTTCTGGCTCTCACAGACCTGTAACTTCTTCTTTAAGAGGCTCCTCTGTCCTCCACTCGTTACCTGTATTAATGGCACCTGTTTGAACTTGTTATCAGTATAAAAGACACCTGTCCACAACCTCAAACAGTCACACTCCAAACTCCACTATGGCCAAGACCAAAGAACTGTCAAAGGAAACCAGAAACAAAATTGTAGACCTGCACCAGGCTGGGAAGACTGAATCTGCAATAGGTAAGCAGCTTGGTTTGAAGAAATCAACTGTGGGAGCAATTATTAGGAAATGGAAGACATACAAGACCACTGATAATCTCCCTCGATCTGGGGCTCCACGCAAGATCTCACCCCGTGGGGTCAAAATGATCACAAGAACGGTGAGCAAAAATCCCAGAACCATTCATAATGTTAATGTCTTCACTATAATCCTACAATGTGGAAAATAGTAAAAATAAAGAAAAACCCTTGAATTACCCCATAGCAACAGATGTGGGACACACACACGCACACACGCACACACACACACGCACGCACACACGCACACACTCGACTCCTCTCCCACCACAAACAGCCACAAGCTCAGACGTTCAACAGTTGTTCCATCCCTGAGCCCAACTCAAGAGAAGACTTCATGTGTGAATGCAAATACAGTTGTAGCTGTTTGAGAGGGCATGCAACATTGACCAAAAATGGAAGGTTTGATTAACCAATGTCAAGTCCTAGCTGATGGTTCTGAGACCCACCCCCCTACCCTGAAACACACACATGCTGTTGTGACAATTTCCCCAAGAATCTCTGTGCAGTCAGACCTTTGATGATTTTGTGCCACCAGGGCCACAATAATTTGCCCCCTCTCTGATTGTCAGAGTGTGACCCCCCTCACCATGGATTTCAGTGTTGCCACCACTGCCACTGCCTGGGTGGGGTCACCCCACCAGAATTCCCACCGGCTAGGTGCAAGGTCGTAAAGGTTCTCATTAGCAGCTTGGAGAAATTCCTTGTATATTATGCTCTTATGACTGCGTTTATCTTTCTGTCTTGGCTGCATCTAGGCTACTTACAGTAGGCCCATAAAACAGGACCAGTGTTTGCTGAGGTTGTAGAAAGAGTGTACTCAACTGCCAATGAAATATAAAACTGGGCAATAAAAGCAGCCTGGACAGCGCTATGATTTTCTCTTTTAGATTATTTATTTACTCAATGTTACATTAACTAACATAAATAAACATTTTTATGAACAAAAGGCACACAGTTCAAATATAAACAAGAAGAACGTACGTAGCTTATCTCACCAAATATGTCTGCCCTCTGAGAGAAAGAGGTCTTAGAGAGAGAGAGAGATTGGGGTTATGTTTTAAACAGAAACGTAATGTGGTCACTCCAGCACTCAGTGACTCTGTCCACTGTTCAGTCCCGATGGGGATCCAAAATGGCAGACGCCAAGGCAATTATCCATTCACACAACATTGGGTCCAAATTAAACTGTCCACTTTTCCGACCCAAAATGGCAGACACTAATGTCTATTCTCACAGCAGTGTCCAAATTAAACTGTTCAGACCCAAAATGGCAGACGCTAATGTCTATTCTCACAGCATTGTGTCCAAATGAAACTGTTCAGACCCAAAATGGCAGACGCTAATGTCTATTCACACAGCATTGTGTCCAAATGAAACTGTTCAGACCCAAAATGGCAGACACTAATGTCTATTCACACAGCATTGTATCCAAATGAAACGCCATCCACTGTCCAATTTAAGGGCTTCAAACCAACAGCATACAGATGGAAGCTGCTGTGGTTGACGGGTGTAGGGAGGAACCAATAGATCTCAGATGTTGACAGTACTGGTTAACGCTTCATACTGATGATGCAGTATGAGGTAGCTCTGGTTTGGTTCGGTCTGGTCTGTTCTCAGCCACAGTACTGGGTTTGGTTCTGTCTGGTCTGTTCTCAGCCACAGTACTGGGTCT
>NC_048588.1:34086264-34098764 GCF_013265735.2 Oncorhynchus mykiss
AGGAGGCTGTCTGATGGCCCATCTGTCATTTGAGTCACCAACAGTAAGATCACTGACATGTTCTCTCTGGCTCAGACTCCACGTCTTAATGGTATTGGCCTCATCTCCGTGTCTGTGTGTGTGATTCTCTGCTTCACTGTGACAGTTTCTCTTTCACTCTCCCTCCCTCTCTCTCCCCTGACAGTCTCATCTTTCATCTCAGTTCTGTCTTGCTTTGTTTGAGTGTCACGCTGAAATCTGTCCCCACAATCAGGTACTTAATTCTCCCATGTCTTCTGAGAAGATCACAGGGAAGAGACAGAGAGAGAGACTGTAATGAAAGAACCAGATAGCACGAGGGAAGAGAGAGAGAGAGAGAGAGAGAAAGAGAGAGAGAGAGAGAGAGAGACTGTAATGAAAGAACCAGATAGCACAAGGGAAGGGGGAAGATAAAGAGATGGATAGATGCAGGAGGAGAGGAAGAGAGGAAAAGGGGAAAGCGTGAAGGAGGGGGGATGTGTTTCAGCAAGGTGAACGGACACGTGTGTTTGTGTGTGTGTTTGCCCAAGTGAGAACTATCTCCCAAGCAGCTACAGAGCCAATCAAGCTAATGACTTCCACCCGTGTGGTCAGCAGGACATTCCTAAAGCACACAGACACGCACCCACACATACACACATACACGCACCCACACATACACACACCCACACAGACACGTATACACACAGACACGCACCCACACATACACACATACACGCACCCACACATACACACACACGCATCCACACAGACACGTATCCACACAGACACGCACCCACACATACACACACCCACACAGACACGCATCCACACAGACACGCACCCACACAGACACGCACCCACACAGACACGCACCCACAGAGGACTCATGACTCGGTGACTAGAGCAGAGGAGTCTCATGACTCTGTGACTAGAGCATAGGAGACTCAGGAGCAGAGGAGACTCATGACTCGGTGACTAGAGCAGAGGAGTCTCATGACTCCGTGACTAGAGCAGAGGACACTCATGACTCGGTGACTAGAGCAGAGGACACTCATGACTCGGTGACTAGAGCAGAGGAGACTCATGACTCGGTGACTAGAGCAGAGGACACTCATGACTCGGTGACTAGAGCAGAGGAGACTCATGACTCGGTGACTAGAGCAGAGGACACTCATGACTCGGTGACTAGAGCAGAGGACTCATGACTCGGTGACTAGAGCAGAGGAGACTCATGACTCGGTGACTAGAGCAGAGGAGACTCAGGAGCAGAGGAGACTCATGACTCGGTGACTAGAGCAGAGGACTCATGACTCGGTGACTAGAGCAGAGGACTCATGACTCGGTGACTAGAGCAGAGGAGACTCATGACTCGGTGACTAGAGCAGAGGAGACTCATGACTCGGTGACTAGAGCAGAGGACTCATGACTCGGTGACTAGAGCAGAGGACTCATGACTCGGTGACTAGAGCAGAGGAGACTCATGACTCGGTGACTAGAGCAGAGGACTCATGACTCCGTGACTAGAGCAGAGGACTCATGACTCGGTGACTAGAGCAGAGGAGACTCATGACTCGGTGACTAGAGCAGAGGAGACTCATGACTCGGTGACTAGAGCAGAGGAGACTCATGACTCGGTGACTAGAGCAGAGGAGACTCATGACTCGGTGACTAGAGCAGAGGACTCATGACTCGGTGACTAGAGCAGAGGAGACTCATGACTCGGTGACTAGAGCAGAGGAGACTCAGGAGCAGAGGAGACTCAGGAGCAGAGGAGAATACAACAGTCAAGCATCAGCCGTAGATGGAAAGAAGAAAACAAATGAAAAAGTCCCGGGGACAAATCCCTTGCTCACATTCCAACTCCCCACAGTCCCGTTTCACACGCGTTCAGTCATGCTGCTGTCTGGACGACCTCTAGACCCCCTCTCCTCCTTTTCCATCCGTTCCCTTCTGCCCCTCCTTCTTCCTTGTTCTTTATCTCTCTCTTTATCTCTCTTTCCTTTGTCTCCCTTTCTCGCGCTCGCTTTCCATCTGTTTGTTCCAGGCCTGGTTGGAGAAAGACAGTCTAGCTGCCCCCAGTAGCAGTAGTACTGGACTGATAGGACTGACAGGGGCAGGGACAGGGACAGGGGCAGGGACAGGGGCAGGGACAGGGATAGGGGCAGGGGCAGGGGCAGGGGCAGGGGCAGGGGCAGGGGCAGGGGCAGGGGCAGGGGCAGGGGCAGGGGCAGGGGCAGGGGCAGGAACAGGGACAGGGGCAGGGACAGGGCAGCACTGTGTTCTGGTAGTTAGCATTATGTGCTACACTACACTAGGTCCTGACTGTCTGCTACTTCCAGGGAGGAATGACTATCTGCTACTTCCAGGGAGAGAACGATTGACTGACTGTCTGTCTGCTTCTTCCAGGGAGAGAACGATTGACTGACTGTCTGTCTGCTACTTCCAGGGAGAGAACGATTGACTGACTGTCTGTCTGCTACTTCCAGGGAGAGAATGATTGACTGACTGTCTGCTACTTCCAGGGAGAGAACGATTGACTGACTGTCTGTCTGCTACTTCCAGGGAGAGAATGATTGACTGACTGTCTGTCTGCTACTTCCAGGGAGAGAATGATTGACTGACTGTCTATCTGCTACTTCCAGGGAGAGAATGATTGACTGACTGTCTGCTACTTCCAGGGAGAGAATGATTGACTGACTGTCTGTCTGCTACTTCCAGGGAGGAATGATTGACTGACTGTCTGCTACTTCCAGGGAGAGAATGATTGACTGACTGTCTGTCTGCTACTTCCAGGGAGGAATGACTGTCTCTATAGAACTGTTGAATACTGACACTAAGTCAGGACAGAAGTGAGTGTTTGGTGTGGTCACCGTGCTGGCCTTTCATGTCCAACCACAGTGTGTTATGGTACCATCCATACAAGACAAGTTATGGTAGCAGCAGTCTTCAGTGTACTATGGTTGTTATGGTAGCAGCAGTCTCCAGTGTACTATGGTTGTTATGGTAGCAGAAGTCTCCAGTGTACTATGGTAGTTATGGTAGCAGCAGTCTCCAGTGTACTATGGTAGTTATGGTAGCAGCAGTCTCCAGTGTACTATGGTTGTTATGGTAGCAGCAGTCTCCAGTGTACTATGGTAGTTATGGTAGCAGCAGTCTCCAGTGTACTATGGTAGTTATGGTAGCAGCAGTCTCCAGTGTACTATGGTTGTTAAGGTAGCAGCAGTCTCCAGTGTACTATGGTTGTTATGGTAGCAGCAGTCTCCAGTGTACTATGGTTGTTATGGTAGCAGCAGTCTCCAGTGTACTATGGTTGTTATGGTAGCAGCAGTCTCCAGTGTACTATGGTTGTTATGGTAGCAGCATTCTCCAGTGTACTATGGTTGTTATGGTAGCAGCAGTCTCCAGTGTACTATGGTTGTTATGGTAGCAGCAGTCTCCAGTGTACGGTTGGTTGTTACCTACTACCATACCCCATTCAAAGACGCTTAAATATGTTGTCTTGCCCCATTCACCCTCTGAGTGGCACAAATACACAATCCATGTCTCAATTGTCTCAAATCCTTCTTTAACCCCGTCATCTACACTGATTGAAGTGGATTTAACAAGTGACATCAATAAGGAATCATAGTTTCACCTGGATTCATCTGGTCAGTCTATGTCCTGGAAAGAGCAGTCTGTGTCATGGAAAGAGCAGTCTGTGTCCTGGAAAGAGCAGTCTATGTCATGGAAAGAGCAGTCTATGTCCTGGAAAGAGCAGTCTGTGTCATGGAAAGAGCAGTCTGTGTCATGGAAAGAGCAGTCTGTGTCATGGAAAGAGCAGTCTATGTCATGGAAAGAGCAGGTGTCCTGGAAAGAGCAGTCTATGTCCTGGAAAGAGCAGTCTGTGTCCTGGAAAGAGCAGTCTGTGTCCTGGAAAGAGCAGTCTGTGTCCTGGAAAGAGCAGTCTTAATGTTTTATACACTCAGTGTAGTTGTACTCCAGTACTCACTGTAGGTGTGGCGTGAGGACCACGGAGGACAGGAAGAGGGGGCGTTTCTTGATCTGGCGTCTGAAGCCGAACACGGCGTTCTGTTGGAAGCCCTCTCTGATGTTGAGGATGTAGTGGTTCTGTAGGGTGATGAACCGGACCTCCTTCAGACCACGACCACCAGCCTCCTCTATCAGACGCACCACCGGCTGGAGGGAAAGGGAGAGAGGGTGGATGAGGGATGAGAGATTTAGTTAGATATATTACTTATAGGTGGTGATTTATTTATTTATTTTATTTTATTTATTTTACCTTTACTAGTCAAGTCAGTTAAGAACAAATTAACTGGGTTAATTGCCTGTTCAGAGGCAGAACAACAGATTGTCGTTACCTTGTCAGCTCGGGGATTTGAACTTGCAACCTTCCGGTTACTAGTCCAACGCTCTAACCACTAGGCTACCCTGCCCCCCCCCCGAGCGTTTGAATCATGTGTAACATTGTGAAACTAACACTTGAATCTGCTTTTAACAGGTTTCATTCTAAGAAAACATATACAAATGAATTGTAGCACAGGAAATACACAAATTAACACACACACACACACTGAGAGAGAGAACACTGAACCAGGAGTTGGAACCGGTTCAGGAAACAGAACAGAAAACCTGAGAAATGACTAAAAACAAGGCTTACCTTTCGTAGTTAATTAAATCAAAAGGGAAATTGAATAACTATAAAATATCAATTAACTCGACCTGAAACAGCGAAATTCATTATTTTTCTCATTAGAAATCTCTCCCCATCCTCTGAATCATGCTCGTAACGTCAGTAGCCTATACTTCTGAGTGGGGGAGGGGGCCAGGTAGTCGACACAAGCAAGGGGGCCAGGTAGTCGACACAAGCAAGGGGGCCAGGTAGTCGACACAAGCAAGGGGGCCAGGTAGTCGACACAAGCAAGGGGGCCAGGTAGTCGACACAAGCAAGGGGGCCAGGTGGTCGACACAAGCAAGGGGGCCAGGTGGTCGACACAAGCAAGGGGGCCAGGTGGTCGACACAAGCAAGGGGGCCAGGTAGTCGACACAAGCAAGGGGGCCAGGTAGTCGACACAAGCAAGGGGGCCAGGTGGTCGACACAAGCAAGGGGGCCAGGTAGTCGACACAAGCAAGGGGGCCAGGTAGTCGACACAAGCAAGGGGGCCAGGTGGTCGACACAAGCAAGGGGGCCAGGTAGTCGACACAAGCAAGGGGGCCAGGTGGTCGACACAAGCAAGGGGGCCAGGTAGTCGACACAAGCAAACTGAGAAAAGATGTTCAGCTTGTAGACAGACACTGGAAGAAGTTCAGAGTGACAGAGGGTTTTACATTGTTTTTTAAATCCTAGGTTTAATTCTGCCTAATTCACATAAAGCATATCATAATAAGATACCCAACGCTTCAAGCCAAGGCACCTCGTCAATCCTCTCTCGCTGCGGCATCTCCCACCCTATACACTAGTCTGTCCATGTCCTCCGTAACAAACTGCTCTATCCACACTGATTGGTGAAGTCATTTAATGAGCTACACCTAAAAAGCTGTTGGTTTTACAAGTTTAAAAAGGAATATAAAGGAATGATATAAAGAGATACTTTTTTTTTGGTTCGGACCGGTTCAGAGTACTGTAATTTGCTGGTTCGGACCGGTTCAGAGTACTGTAATTTTTTGGTTCGGACCGGTTCAGAGTACTGTAATTTTTTGGTTCGGACCGGTTCAGAGTACTGTAATTTGCTGGTTCGGACCGGTTCAGAGTACTGTAATTTGCTGGTTCGGACCGGTTCAGAGTACTGTAATTTGCTGGTTCGGATCGGTTCAGAGTACTGTAATTTGCTGGTTCAGACCGGTTCAGAGAACTGTAATTTGCTGGTTCGGACCGGTTCAGAGTACTGTAATTTGCTGGTTCGGACCGGTTCAGAGTACTGTAATTTGCTGGTTCGGACCAGTTCAGAGAACTGTAATTTGCTGGTTCGGACCGGTTCAGAGTACTGTAATTTGCTGTTTCGGACCGGTTCAGAGAACTGTAATTTGCTGGTTCGGAACCGGTTCAGAGTACTGTAATTTGCTGGTTCGGACCGGTTCAGAGAACTGTAATTTGCTGGTTCGGACCGGTTCAGAGAACTGTAATTTGCTGGTTCGGACCAGTTCAGAGTACTGTAATTTGCTGGTTCGGACCAGTTCAGAGTACTGTAATTTGCTGGTTCGGACCGGTTCAGAGAACTGTAATTTGCTGGTTCGGACCAGTTCAGAGTACTGTAATTTGCTTGTTCGGACCGGTTCAGAGTACTGTAATTTGCTGGTTCGGACCAGTTCAGAGTACTGTAATTTGCTGGTTCGGACCGGTTCAGAGTACTGTAATTTGCTGGTTCGGACCAGTTCAGAGTACTGTAATTTGCTGGTTCGGACCAGTTGAGAGTACTGTAATTTGCTGGTTCGGACCGGTTCAGAGAACTGTAATTTGCTGGTTCGGACCAGTTCAGAGTACTGTAATTTGCTGGTTCGGACCAGTTCAGAGTACTGTAATTTGCTGGTTCGGACCGGTTCAGAGTACTGTAATTTGCTAGTTCGTACCAGTTCAGAGTACTTTAATTTGCTGGAAAATAATTTTGGTTCCAACCCCTGCTTTGATCACACACACACACACACACACACACACACACACACACACACACACACACACACACACACACACACACACACACACACACACACACACACACACACACACACACAGAACTAGACCCTGTAATCTAAACATAACGTGTGTGTGTGTGTGTGTATGTGTGTGTGTGTGTGTGCGCGTGTGCGCACGTGTGTGTGTGTTGTGTGTGTGTGTAAACCTTCATTGATGTATTGATCTCTTGACAGTGGGCAGACAACTGATCTGGTGTGACTTGGGGGTTAATGTGTCTTGGGGGTTAATGTGTCTTGGGGGTTAATGTGTCTTGGGGGTTAATGTGTCTTGGGGGTTAATGTGTCTCCTTTAATAGCCTCTAACTCAAACACAGACACAGAGACACTCACCTCAGAATATTCTCTCCAGCCGAAGTTGTCTCTGCAGTAGTATTTCCACACTGTGTGGCAGTTAGGGGCGGGGTTTGTGTTTGGGGGTGGGGAGGCAGGGCTGGAGGGAGTGGTCAACCGTCTGACGTGGTCGAACTCCAGGTCACATACACGCATGGCACTGAAGTCTAAGGAAAACACACGACCCCTAGGAGACAAGAGAACACGGTCAGTATCACTGAAGTCTAAGGAAAACACATGACCCCTAGGAGACAAGAGAACACGGTTAGTATCACTGAAGTCTAAGGACAACACACGACCCCTAGGAGAGAACACGGTCAGTATCACTGAAGTCTAAGGAAAACACATGACCCCTAGGAGACGAGAGAACACGGTCAGTATCACTGAAGTCTAAGGAAAACACACGACCCCTAGGAGAGGAGAGAACACGGTCAGTATCACTGAAGTCTAAGGACAACACACGACCCCTAGGAGACGAGAGAACACGGTCAGTATCACTGAAGTCTAAGGACAACACATGACCCCTAGGAGACGAGAGAACACGGTCAGTATCACTTGACACAAAACCACCAGATACCACACGCTGTTGTCAACTGTCATTGGAGTTCTGTGAATGTGCTGTCAACACAAGCCTTATGTAATGATCATAATAAAGACAGATCACCAGAGAGACAGAGAGAGACAGAGAGAGAGAGAGACAGAGAGAGAGACAGAGCGAAAGAGAGACAGAGAGAGATAGAGAGACAGAGCGAGAGAGCGACAGAGCCAGAGAGAGACAGACAGAGCGAGAGAGAGAGAGACAGAGAGAGACAGAGACAAAGCGAGAGAGACAGAGAGAGAGACAGAGCGAGAGAGTGACAGAGCCAGAGAGAGACAGAGCGAGAGAGAGACAGAGAGAGAGAGACAGAGCGAGAGAGAGAGACAGACAGAGCGAGAGAGACAGAGAGAGAGAGAGACAGAGACAGAGCGAGAGAGAGACAGAGCGAGAGACCAAGACAGAGAGACAGAGCGAAAGAGATTCTACAACCACCTAAAAGGAAGCGATTCATAAACCTTCCATAACAAAGCCATCACCTACAGAGAGATGAACCTGGAGAAGAGTCCCCTAAGCAAGCTGGTCCTGGGGCTCTGTTCACAAACACAAACACACCCTACAGAGCCCCAGGACAACAGCACAATTAGACCCAACCAAATCATGAGAAAACAAAAAGATAATTACTTGACACATTGGAAAGAATTAACAAAAAAACAGAGCAAACTAGAATGCTATTTGGCCCTAAACAGAGAGTACACCGCGGCAGAATACCTGACCACTGTGACTGACCCAAAATTAAGGAAAGCTTTGACTATGTACAGACTCAGTGAGCATAGCCTTGCTATTGAGAAAGGCCGCCGTAGGCAGACATGGCTCTCAAGAGAAGACAGGCTATGTGCTCACTGCCCACAAAATGAGGTGGAAACTGAGCTGCACTTCCTAACCTCCTGCCCAATGTATGACCATATTAGAGAGACATATTTCCCTCAGATTACACAGATCCACAAAGAATTCAAAAACAAATCCAATTTTGATAAACTCCCATATCTACTGGGTGAAATACCTCAGTGTGCCATCACAGCAGCAAGATTTGTGACCTGTTGCCACGAGAAAAGGGCAACCAGTGAAGAACAAACCCCATTGTAAATACAACCCATATTTATGCTTATTTATTTTATATTGTGTCCTTTAACCATTTGTACATTGTTAAAACACTGTATATATATAATATGACATTTGTAATGTCTTTATTGTTTTGAAACTTCTGTATGTGTAATGTTTACTGTTAATTTTTGTTGTTTTTCACTTTATATATTCACTTTGTATGTTGTCTACCTCACTTGCTTTGGCAATGTAAAGCCCTTGAATCGAATTTAATTTAATTGAAGGGAGACAGAGAGAGAGAGAGAGACAGAGAGAGAGAGAGAGAGAAAGAGCGAGAGAGACAGAGAGACAGAGACCCTTGTTTGTCTGTGCTAGTCTTGGTCAAATCCTCATTCTGATCACTCAGTGTTTGAGCCCCAACCCCTCCCCCTACCACTGACCTCAGGGCCCCTGAAAAGGCCTTTTCTGGGTCAGACATGCCCCTTACACATGCATGGTCAACGCATGCAGGCATACACACAAATATGTCACGCACACACACACACACAAGGCTAGCTGAGCTGTGGCTGTGTTAATGGACTGATTGCTCGTGGCTGGGAGTCTAATGGGATTTGAGGTTAAAGGTCAGAAGCCTGGACAGGTAGAGAGACATGCAGGGTTCAGAGGTTAGTGTGTGAGAGGTGTGACAGCATGTGTGTGTGTGTGTGTGTGTGTGTGTGTGTGTGTGTGTGTGTGTGTGTGTGTGTGTGTGTGTGTGTGTGTGTGTGTGTGTGTGTGTTTTGGTGACTTGTGTGGTATGTGTAGCTTACAAGAGACATTTTCCTTTCACAGCTCAGCTCCCCACTAGACTCTATTCCAGGACCTGTTTTCTTTTCCCAGCTCAGTTACCTATTTTAGCCTCCACAAAATCGTGCGTTTGAATCCTAAAACAGAGAATCCTAGGAATGAATCTGTCAAAATGAGCCAACACACCATCCTATGTGCAGCTCCAGCCCAACCGCAGATGACACACCACACGTGATATACTGGATTGTATTGACTAAGGACAGCAGAGAGAAGTGAACCTCACAGACCAATATAGAAATTAATTTACCAAAAAAGGTGTCAAGTCATAGTTTCACCCAATTCAAGAAATCAGTCATAGGTTTCTGTGACACACACTAGATTGCTACACAGTCATTGGTTTCGAATTGGAATAGAGTCAAGTCATCTAATGTCTTCACACACACGCACGCACGCACGCACGCACACACACACACACACACACACAGATTGATTAACATTAGTGTTCCCGGTATATTGGAGTCTGGCGGTCCGTGTGATGAACTAAAATAGGGTTTTCATGGTTCATGCGGAAAACACAACCAACAACCACCGGCCTGAGACCAACGTCATGCTATCTATTCATATCATATGGGTCCATTTTAGATTTTGGTCAAGAATACATTGTTTCGTTCACGTTGCAAGAAAACTATTTCATTCACAAACTATGTTGGTCGCAGGTCTTTTGGGTAAGGTTTCCCCAAAAAATGATTGGACAGTAGGTTACCAGCAACACACCTAATAATACATTACAGAGGTGAGAGAAGCTATCAAGCAAAGGAGGAACAGATAGAGTGAGAACAGGAGAGGGAGAGGTAGAGAGAGAACAGGAGAGGGAGAGGAACAGGTAGAGAGAGAACAGGAGAGGGAGAGGAACAGGTAGAGAGAGAACAGGAGAGGAACAGGTAGAGTAGAGAACAGGAGAGGGAGAGGAACAGGTAGAGAGAGAACAGGAGAGGGAGAGGAACAGATAGAGTGAGAACAGGAGAGGGAGAGGTAGAGAGAGAACAGGAGAGGGAGAGGAACAGGTAGAGAGAGAACAGGAGAGGGAGAGGAACAGGTAGAGAGAGAACAGGAGAGGAACAGGTAGAGTAGAGAACAGGAGAGGGAGAGGTAGAGAGAGAACAGGAGAGGGAGAGGAACAGGTAGAGTAGAGAGAGAACAGGAGAGGGAGAAGAACAGGTAGAGTAGAGAGAGAACAGGAGAGGGAGAGGAACAGGTAGAGTAGAGAGAGAACAGGAGAGGGAGAGGAACAGGTAGAGTAGAGAGAGAACAGGAGAGGGAGAGGAACAGGTAGAGTAGAGAGAGAACAGGAGAGGGAGAGAAACAGGTAGAGTAGAGTAGAGAACAGGAGAGGGAGAGGAACAGGTAGAGTAGAGAGAGAACAGGAGAGGGTGAGCGATGGGAACAGGCTGCATTGTCAAAGTAGAGTCTGTTCCGTTCTCACCCTCGGTTCTCTCCTCTTCTGTATTCTGCCCACCCTGTCTTCCCTATTCTCATTCCACCCCTCTCCTCTCTGTTCAGAACGGTCTCTGCCCTCTGGCAGGGCTCTGTGTTTGAGTGTGTCTGTGAGTGGACATCTCTTTGCCTTGTTGGGAAGGGGGCCCGTCAGTAAGCATTTCACTGTTACACTACTCCTGTTGTTTATAAAGCATGTGACAAATAACATTAGATCTGTTTTGATTGAACTATCCTTGTGGGCACTAGAAGTCAGTCGGCCCATCCGCACAAGGAAACGTGCTATTTCTAGGCCGTCTAGGGTTACAATCAGTGCGGGTTAGAGGTCAGGTTTATGATTAGGCGTTAGTGTGAGGTTTTTGGGGTTGAGGTTAGGATAGGATTTTGAATGTGTGTCCCCCCACAAGGTTAGTAAAACAAGACTGTGTGTGTGTGTGTGTGTGTGTGTGTGTGTGTGTGTGTGTGTGTGTGTGTGTGTGTGTGTGTGTGTGTGTGTGTGTGTGTGTGTGTGTGTGTGTGTGTGTGTCAGAACAGACAGCCACAAGGCCATAATCATGAGGAATGTGTGAACTATCACATTTATGAGCAGAATAGAACTAGACACCAGCCATAGATTCACCAACTGTCTTTTCCCCGATCACGCTACCCTCTTTCTCACTACACACACACACACACACACACACACACACACACACACACACACACACACACACGGCCTCCAATTAGTTCCTCTCATTACAGACATCACAATAACTTTCACTACAGAGAATTCTCCTTCTGTTCATATAAACACACCTAGAGAAGCCGCAGCCAACCAAGATGAAAATAATGGGTTATAACAAGACAGAACCAAGCTCTAGAAAATAAAAAGATCAACACATTTTTAAAAGGGAACAAGTGTTCATTTTAACTGTGAATATTCAGTCTACAATATTTTAGAAATAATAATATACAAGTTTAGAATATTACACTTTTTCAGTTTCCCCACTTTGTTCTCTCATATGAGGTCTTCAGTCTTCAATCCTCTACCCCCCTTCTCCTTCCCCCTCTCTCTCTCCTCCAGTCTTTCCCCCTCTCTCTCCTCTCTCTCTCCTCCAGTCTTTCCCCCTCTCTCTCTCTGCTCTCTCTCCTCCAGTCTGTCCCCCTCTCGCTCCTCTCTCTCTCCTCCAGTCTTTCCCCCTCTCTCTCCTCTCTCTCTCCTCCAGTCTTTCCCCCTCTCTCTCTCCGCTCTCTCTCCTCCAGTCTTTCCCCCTCTCTCTCCTCTCTCTCTCCTCCAGTCTTTCCCCCTCTCTCTCCTCTCTCTCTCCTCCAGTCTTTCCCCCTCTCTCTCTCCGCTCTCTCTCCTCCAGTCTTTCCCCCTCTCTCTCTCCTCTCTCTCTCCTCCAGTCTTTCCCCCTCTCTCTCTCTGCTCTCTCTCCTCCAGTCTGTCCCCCTCTCTCTCTCCGCTCTCTCCTCCAGTCTGTCCCCCTCTCTCTCTCCTCCAGTCTTTCCCCCTCTCTCTCCTCTCTCTCTCCTCCAGTCTTTCCCCCTCTCTCTCTCTGCTCTCTCTCCTCCAGTCTGTCCC
>NC_048588.1:34103764-34206264 GCF_013265735.2 Oncorhynchus mykiss
AATTACTGTGTCTAAGCTCCTAGAGAGTGCCACTCTCCTTGTCTATAGCAAACAACACAGTTTTCTCATATCAAAGCACTCCTATCTTAAAACTGTAAATACAATCTCAGCTCTGTTAGGCTACTTTTACACAGAACAAAAGAAAAGCACTTACTGATATTTGAGCCTGACTTGCTCATTGTCCGGATTGCAGTAAAGCCTCTCCAACTGTTCCTGCGAATCATCCGCCACGCTTTGCCAGCTTTCAGTATCACTCCTGCGGATCTGCCAGTGGTAGGGGAGCACAGTATGGTGGTAAGCGCAGTCACTCCCGTACACACACAACCCCTGCAGGAAATCCACGCAGATCGAAACCGCGTCGGCTTGGTGCGTGTGATACTGGAGCTGGGTTAGCAGATCAAACACTAGATCCAGGGAGGCCTCTTCGCTTTTATCCTGAAATATCTCGCCTTTGTCGGCCTGCAGACTGGGGGTGTTCGTACTGTCTTTGATGGTCAGACAATCTGGCCCCCGCAAGGCTTTAGAGGCGAAGAGGTCACTCATCGTGTTGCCCCCCTGGCTTGGAGGGGATACTAGAGGGGTATCTGGTGTGGGGGTTGCCGCCCCCACCTCGCGCTCCCGGGGGACACGTTTGAGCTGGAATCTGCGTTCGTTAGAGTCTATTGTCACGCGCTGGAGATCTACCGGTATCTTGGTTACCCCCCTCTCTGTCTCGTCCAACTCGGCGGCGGTGTCCGCCATTTCTGTGTCAGTGTCGCCGGTAATCATAGCCGTTACTCCGGTAGCTCCCGAATCTTTCAGACACACAGGCCCACCAATCCGCGCCTGTTTGACCACCGCCGCAGTGCACAGGTTCCCCGCTGTCCTTGTCGGAGGGTTCCGGGGAACAAACACCCCGTCTCCGGTAACAAGTGCATCTGTACTCAGTAATGTGGTCAGGATCGGGTCCTGGAGCGCACGGAGGCATTTTGAGTCTAGTTTCCTCTGTCCTTTTTTTTTTTTTTAAATAGGGCTTCACTAACGGGATTTTGTCGGTAAGTCTAATCGATTGTTCCGTGAATTCCCGGTCCCCCATACTCATATCCAAAGCGAGTCCCGTTCCACCGTCCAGGACCTTGTCGGTTGAGGCTGTCGGTTTCTGCAGGCTATGCAAAGTTGTATCCATGGTTGCCTGGGGCTCTCCTATAACCCAACAGTCCTGAAAGAGGCGGAAATAAATGATAAGAGAGAGAGAGAGAGAGAGAGAGAGAAATAACACTCCTAAAATGTATGCCTCATAGGTTTCGAAAGTCCTGGGCATGTGTCATTAGATAACAACGGTGTTAGTCAGCCCATTCAGAGTCAATAACCATTGCGTTTCATTGGGTGATAAACAATAACCGTAATTTTGGAAACCAATCGTTTATTTTCCTCGGTCATGTTAAAATGATACAACTAGTGAGACGGGAAGTATCCTGCTTACCATATAGCCTTCTAGAAGCTAGAATAGAAACTGGGGGGGGAGTCTCCCAAATTTAGAAACATTATTACTTTCAGTCAACGACGAGCGTCATGATGCATCTACACTGCGTTGGCTATTAGCCTACAGCGCGAAACAACCCGTGTCCAACCTTAACGTTCTCGATAAGAGTATTTTGATCAGCGGAGAAGGATAAACGGGGGTCTACCGCATACGTGCAAATTACAAATCGCTGCTCGAGCAAGTTTGCACGTAGGCCTATGGTCTCAGTTAAAGCGATCCACAGACACGCACCGAGGGAAGGGGGACTGCGGCGAACCGCACAAAGACTCGACCCAGCCACTGCATTCCCTGGTTGTAACGATCACGAAAAGGCATTCATCCTCTATATAATCACCTATAGGTCTGAGCCTAGTCAACGACTAGAATAACACGGTATTATAACGCACATATTCCGCATACAAATTAGGTTTATGCGCAAAACCCGCATTTCAGCAGGTTTTATCCAGAAAACACGGTGGGTGTTTGACATCAAATACATTGCTGTGCAACGTAGCACACTGCTATATCATTTCTAAATTGTACCAAAAAAAAATCCCTTCCAGGAGTCATGTAGATCTGGTGCGCTGCGCAAAAGGACTGCAATAAAGTCGATCTCCAACACACATACTGCATAGGTGCCCCGGCTGGCTAGGTGATTTATTATAGCGTTGCTTTCACAGAGCCCGTTTACAATTCAAAGCGTCCAAACACACACAGATCCTATTCCTACCTGTGTAAAATCCGTTCTATCTCTTCCTTGCAATTGTCTTCTAAACCACTTAATCCTTGTCCGGTCATGAATGTATAGATATGTCGTCCTAGGTGATCTGCGTTTGGCCTGCTGGTACGGTGCTGAGGCAATGCGTGACAAAGCGGCTGTAAAAGTCGTTCTCCACTGGGCTCAGTTCCGCCAACTCCTGTTGTGGATAGAGGCAGCTGTTGCAGGGAACGCTCAGTCCTCTCAGCCACTCACGAAGCTCCTCACCCCGGTCGAGGGGCGGGACTTGGCATCAAAGGAGAAGAGAGAGAGAGGAGGAGAAAACGAAACTGGTGTGTCATAGGGGGAGGTAAAGCAGAACGTTGTGCTGTGTTCGTCAGGCGCCTGATCAGTAGTAGTAGGCGTTCTAAGTGTGTTTACAGTGAGATAGGTGGTCTCACCCCTCCTGTCCTTGTTTTACTAGAAGTGAGGTTCTTCTCGTACTGATTGAGTAACAGGGACGGTTTCTGGTTGTTTGCATATTCAAACAGCATTTCCGGTAGGCCTACAGGATGAGTGGATTATGGTAAAACAAACACATGCAGGATGTAGGTTTATGACAGTCGGAGGTGTCATACCCATAGGGCATTTTGTGGGTTGAAAACAAATCTAAAAGGTTCATAATTATTATTTTTTTTGTCTGTAATACTATTGTCCTTGTAGTCATTTTATGAAGTTCGGCTTTAGCCCAATTAGGTTCTCAACCCCACAACCTCACAACTAGCTACCAAGAAGCCATTTCAGGTGACCAATCAAGATAGATTGTCTAACTACAGTATCTTAGCTGGCATGCCTGCTGGCAAGGTTGGTAGAAAAGCAAGCAATTACTAAATGTCAGTGGTGACCGGTTATTCAGGGCAGAGCCCCACCTTTCTAGCTAATATATATATTTGTTTTTCCCAAGTTCCCATGTATATATATATATATATATATATAGAGAGAGAGAGAGAGAGAGAGAGAGAGAGAGTTATATTGAGTTAATAAAGCTGCATACAAACATGTCTCTTTTTTGATTTCTTGAGTACGGCAGCTCCAAAATGCAGGTGTTTCAGCCTAGCCCAGCGCTTTCTGTGGTGGTGGGGCAGCCAGTGGAAAACACAGAGCGTAGGGGTTGGTAATGTTCTCTAGTTGCACCGTGATTGGCTCGGTGTTCTGTCGCTCAAGGGGACAGTGCGCCAAATCTAAGGGTAGAGCTTGAAAATGAAAGCCCTTTTGGTGCGGCCATAGCAGCCCAGCCTCACATCCAATTCGTGCATACATGTACAAAATGTATTTCAGCAGATTTCGTGCGTTTTTGTGTGGTTCAATTAGTTCGAAAATACACAAATTTACGTGCTACTTAATCCGTGCGAAAAGATACGAATTTAACCAGTAGGCACACAAGCCTTTGCAACAACCATATACGCGACTATACCTTACCCTAACCTTAACCATTCTACTAACTATACCTAACCCTAACTCCAACTGGACCTAACCCTAACCCCCACCCTACGGACAGAGGACTCTTTAACCCAACCAATGGGTCAATCTACAAGTGGGCAACCATGGGGCCCACAACTTTGGCCCGTGCCCGGACCCTTCTGGCCTTCCCGCATATGTGTGGAGTGCACCCTCTCCCTTCCCCCCTCCGGTTTCCACGTGTCAGAGATGGAAGTGGATCAACCAACTCAAAACTAGAAACCAAACTCCTAGGTTGCACTATGCTGTCCCACATCCGTTGACAAGCGGACCTAGACATTATGACCGCACCACTCGATATGGACACATGGCAACCAACCGAGGACCAAACCTGCGTAAGGTGCGTAACTCAAGGGATTTTGCCTGATCCTACATCGAGTTTAAGAACAAAAATGAAATAGAAACTATCTCGTCTATATGGTTGTTGAAAAGGCTTGTGTGTAGCCTACTGGTTAAATTTGTGTATTTTCGCACAAATCAATTTGTGTCTTTTCGCAAGAATTAAGAAGCACATAAATGTGTGTCTTTTCTCACGAATTAAGAAGCACATAAATGTGTGTATTTTCTCACGAATTGAGCCAGAAAAACACACACAAACGCACAAAAATTTGCTGAAATGCATTTTGTACATATATGCACAAATTGATTGTGAGACTGTTAGCCATAGAGTTACATTTAGAAGTGCCTATCCAAGAAGGCTCAAGATCATTGGCCACAGATAAAATGGTCAAATCACGTTGTATCTACAGTAGCTTTGATTGGACTGATCTTAGCTAGCAAGCTTGCAGTCATCATCATGAATCACGTCAACAACGTCTACTGGCTAAACCTTTTTAATCCTTGTCATATGAAGAGAAATAACGAAGATAAAAAATGAGAGACAAAATGTATCAGTGCTCATCAGCCATAACACAACAAGTTGGAAATCGCAAATTCAACTATTTTTACCTTTATTTAACTAGGCAAGTCGGTTAAGAACAAATTCTTATTTTCAATGACGGCCTAGGAACAGTGGGTTAACTGCCTTGTTCAGGGGCAGAACAAATTATTTTTACCTTGTCAGCTCAAGGATTCGATCTTGCAACTTTTCAGTTACTAGTACAACTCTCTAACCACTAGGCTACCTGCCGCCCCACAATGAGTGGTTTGGAAGGAATCAGTGGCTAACTGCAAGCATTGCAAAGCAATCCCTAGCCTGCTTTTCAGTGGAGTGGCTGTGTAGTCCCAAGTCTGGGTTTAAGGGTCTCTTTTCCAAGCTTAAAAGGATAAACATTCAACATTGGCTGTCAATCCAGCATGACTTCTACCTCGCTTAAAACAACTGGAAACTCAGAACTGGGGATTCTGATTTCACCGAGTTCAAGACAACTAGGAACTACGTTTAGAATGGTGATCCAACTTGGAAGTCGAGAGCTCCGACTTGAAGATCACTGACGTCATCATGATTCAACCTTGTTTTTTTCCCAAGTTCCAGGTTGTCTTGAAAGCACCATAAATCCAGAGAATGTCAGGCTTTGATGACAAATGTTTGTTGACAACATTTGCCCACGAAGAACCGCAGAGCCACCTTCCTGTTCAAGTGAGCACAGCACAAAAAGGTGAGTTCAAAATTGTCTTGTATGCTGCTGCATAAATTATGCAATATGCCAGGGAGCTATGTATACTGTAGCTAAGAAAGTAATACTAAGTGTATGTTGTTTAGTAAGCTGTTAGTAGCCCATGTGCCTTACCCTAATAATTTATCAATTTTCCCCCTCTTAACTGTTCTGACTTGGTGGTGCACATGTAGCCTTTAGCCTGTTTTAGAGAAATGTTATCATTGAATATTGTAAGAGCTTTCATTGTCTGCTTATATGCCCCCTTTATTTATCTTACGGTTCTGACTTGGTGTACAGTGAGAACACTGTAAGAACGGCCCATGTTCTGAATTCTGTCGCTGTACATTTCAAAAGTGCAGTTAACAGACCATGTAAAACAACCGCCCAGACAAACGATGCCTTCAATGCTGTCAACAGATTCCATCACACATAAATTACAGCTCTGTCTCACCTTTTAACCGCGTTGAGCTGACGCAAGTGAATTATTGGTTGATTACACACCTAGGCCTGTGTGTGTGTGTGTGTGTGTATGTGTGTGTGTGTGTGTGTGTGTGTGTGTGTGTGTGTGTGTGTGTGTGCGCGCGTGCGTGCATACGTACGTGTGTGTGTGTGTGTACATGTTTCCAGCATTCCAGCCAAACCAACATGCGTAACATCCTGTTGTTTGCGTTCTGACATGTCTCTCTATGGGGCTTTATGAAGAAAATGAAAAAAATAAAAATAAAAAATAGACAGGCCTACACATTTGATACACACTTGTGTTCCGGTCTGGGATCATCTAACTCCCACCCAAATTATATTTTACAAGAAGCTATTATCCAGAGCACATAAACTTTTATTGGATCAATGTTTTTCGGGATGAAACACTTTTTAAAAATATTTTTTATAATGTTCTGTAATTTTCCCTCCACACACCCTACCTTTTAGTTGTATTATAATCATATAATCTGATTTGAGTTGAGTGGGAAGTCTTGAATTGCATGTGGTGGTAGTCCATGACTCATGAGGTGAATGGATAAAAACTGAACAACATACATGCAAGTACATCAAGGTACTTTTTTTGCAGGTGCTGGAGTTACAGGTGAATTCATGGAAAACATAAAAGATAATGATGTCACGCACTGCTAGTCAGGTGATTTACCTCTAAAAACGGTTCCACCCTTATGTGGCCCTTATCAGCCATCCATGGATGAGGTGAAGGGACCATGGTGCCCTTGTCTGAACCGGGAAAAGGCCGAACATCTTCAACGACTTTATCCACTAGTAACGGTCACGGCAGGTGGAAATGTTATCTTACCTGAGTCCGTGTGAACTTTGTCACGCAGGTTGTGAGCGATAAAGCCATGGTTGAAAAAAGATGTCACTGTCTATACATCAAAGATGACGGTTAGATTGACCTTTGAACCCTGATGAGGCCTCACTCACCACGCTTAATGAGTGAGCCCAGGGGTGGTGTGTGTGTTGGGGGATGGGGGGGGGACATCTGAGACTGTGTTATTGATAGTAATGGCAGAAGGTGCTATAGGAGACATCATCCAGTAAACAGGCCCGGTTGGAGGCTTCCTTTTACCCAGCACATGCAGTCCTCAGGTATACAGTGCCTTGCGAAAGTATTCGGCCCCCTTGAACTTTGCGACCTTTTGCCACATTTCAGGCTTCAAACATAAAGATATAAAACTGTATTTTTTTGTGAAGAATCAACAACAAGTGGGACACAATCATGAAGTGGAACGACATTTATTGGATATTTCAAACTTTTTTAACAAATCAAAAACTGAAAAATTGGGCGTGCAAAATTATTCAGCCCCCTTAAGTTAATACTTTGTAGCGCCACCTTTTGCTGCGATTACAGCTGTAAGTCGCTTGGGGAATGTCTCTATCAGTTTTGCACATCGAGAGACTGACATTTTTTCCCATTCCTCCTTGCAAAACAGCTCGAGCTCAGTGAGGTTGGATGGAGAGCATTTGTGAACAGCAGTTTTCAGTTCTTTCCACAGATTCTCGATTGGATTCAGGTCTGGACTTTGACTTGGCCATTCTAACACCTGGATATGTTTATTTTTGAACCATTCCATTGTAGATTTTGCTTTATGTTTTGGATCATTGTCTTGTTGGAAGACAATTCTCCGTCCCAGTCTCAGGTCTTTTGCAGACTCCATCAGGTTTTCTTCCAGAATGGTCCTGTATTTGGCTCCATCCATCTTCCCATCAATTTTAACCATCTTCCCTGTCCCTGCTGAAGAAGAGCAGGCCCAAACCATGATGCTGCCACCACCATGTTTGACAGTGGGGATGGTGTGTTCAGCTGTGTTGCTTTTACGCCAAACATAACGTTTTGCATTGTTGCCAAAAAGTTCAATTTTGGTTTCATCTGACCAGAGCACCTTCTTCCACATGTTTGGTGTGTCTCCCAGGTGGCTTGTGGCAAACTTTAAACAACACTTTTTATGGATATCTTTAAGAAATGGCTTTCTTCTTGCCACTCTTCCATAAAGGCCAGATTTGTGCAATATACGACTGATTGTTGTCCTATGGACAGAGTCTCCCACCTCAGCTGTAGATTTCTGCAGTTCATCCAGAGTGATCATGGGCCTCTTGGCTGCATATCTGATCAGTCTTCTCCTTGTATGAGCTGAAAGTTTAGAGGGACGGCCAGGTCTTGGTAGATTTGCAGTGGTCTGATACTCCTTCCATTTCAATATTATCGCTTGCACAGTGCTCCTTGGGATGTTTAAAGCTTGGGAAATCTTTTTGTATCCAAATCCGGCTTTAAACTTCTTCACAACAGTATCTCGGACCTGCATTTATACGGAGACTTGATTACACACAGGTGGATTGTATTTATCATCATTAGTCATTTAGGTCAACATTGGATCATTCAGAGATCCTCACTGAACTTCTGGAGAGAGTTTGCTGCACTGAAAGTAAAGGGGCTGAATAATTTTGCACGCCCAATTTTTCAGTTTTTGATTTGTTAAAAAAGTTTGAAATATCCAATAAATGTCGTTCCACTTCATGATTGTGTCCCACTTGTTGTTGATTCTTCACAAAAAAATACAGTTTTATATCTTTATGTTTGAAGCCTGAAATGTGGCAAAAGGTCGCAAAGTTCAAGGGGGCCGAATACTTTTGCAAGGCACTGTATTTACCCTGTTAGGACTGTGTGGATCACACACACACACACACACACGCACGCACGCACGCACACACACACACACACACACACACACACACACACACACACACACACACACACACACACACACACACACACACTGAGCTAGACAGTCAGGTTACATTGAAATACATAACTATGACACTTATGTGAAATTATGTGTTGCTCTGAAATTTAAGATCTTTCATTTGTGATGATGAATTCCCCAGCACAGTGTATTATCTACACAGCATATCACTATCTCAACAGTAAATATAGTGCTACACATTTGTTTTTATCTTGATCTTGTACCACATTTGGATATGCATCAATTCTCTTTGTCTGCCATACGTATGTTGTTAACCTTCGCCTTTACAGAATCCCAGTTCATGGAAGTCTCTCTCTGCCTCGCCTCAAGGTGATACTGACCTACTCTGAAGTTCTAGGGATAGCTAGGTCTCTCTCCTTCGCCCCAAGGTAACACTGACCTACTCTGAAGTTCTAGGGATAGCCAGGCCTCTCTCCTTCGCCTCAAGGTGATACTGACTTACTCTGAAGTTCTAGGGATAGCTAGGTCTCTCTCCTTCGCCCCAAGGTGATACTGACCTACTCTGAAGTTCTAGGGATAGCTAGATCTCTCTCCTTCGTCCCAAGGTAACACTGACCTACTCTGAAGTTCTAGGGATAGCTAGGTCTCTCTCCTTCGCCCCAAGGTAACACTGACCTACTCTGAAGTTCTAGGGATAGCTAGGTCTCTCTCCTTCGCCCCAAGGTAACACTGACCTACTCTGAAGTTCTAGGGATAGCTAGGTCTCTCTCCTTCGCCCCAAGGTGATACTGACCTACTCTGAAGTTCTAGGGATAGCTAGGTCTCCCTCCTTCGCCCCAAGGTGATACTGACCTACTCTGAAGTTCTAGGGATAGCCAGAACATACTTAACTCTCTTGTGATTGTAATATCACTACATTACATATCTTCCTATGACCATCAAGACAGAGATCAGTCAGAATGTATCATGGCCATAGCAAACCATATCTTCCTATGACCACCAAGACAGAGATCAGTCAGAATGTATCATGGCCATAGCAAACCATATCTCCCTATGACCATCAAGACAGAGATCAGTCAGAATGTATCATGGCCATAGCAAACCATATCTTCCTATGACCATCAAGACAGAGATCAGTCAGAATGTATCATGGCCATAGCAAACCATATCTTCCCATGACCATCAAGACAGAGATCAGTCAGAATGTATCATGGCCATAGCAAACCATATCTTCCCATGACCATCAAGACAGAGATCAGTCAAAATGTATCATGGCCATAGCAAACCATATCTTCCCATGACCATCAAGACAGAGATCAGTCAGAATGTATCATGGCCATAGCAAACCATATCTTCCCATGACCATCAAGACAGAGATCAGTCAGAATGTATCATGGCCATAGCAAACCATATCTTCCCATGACCATCAAGACAGAGATCAGTCAGAATGTATCATGGCCATAGCAAACCATATCTTCCCATGACCATCAAGACAGAGATCAGTCAGAATGTATCATGGCCATAGCAAACCATATCTTCCCATGACCATCAAGACAGAGATCAGTCAGAATGTATCATGGCCATAGCAAACCATATCTTCCTATGACCACCAAGACAAAGATCAGTCAGAATTTATCATGGCCATAGCAAACCATATCTTCCTATGACCACCAAGACAGAGATCAGTCAGAATGTATCATGGCCATAGCAAACCATATCTTCCTATGACCACCAAGACAAAGATCAGTCAGAATTTATCATGGCCATAGCAAACCATATCTTCCTATGACCACCAAGACAGAGATCAGTCAGAATGTATCATGGCCATAGCAAACCATATCTTCCTATGACCATCAAGACAGAGATCAGTCAGAATGTATCATGGCCATAGCAAACCATATCTTCCTATGACCATCAAGACAGAGATCAGTCAGAATGTATCATGGCCATAGCAAACCATATCTTCCCATGACCATCAAGACAGAGATCAGTCAGAATGTATCATGGCCATAGCAAACCATATCTTCCTATGACCATCAAGACAGAGATCAGTCAGAATGTATCATGGCCATAGCAAACCATATCTTCCTATGACCACCAAGACAAAGATCAGTCAGAATTTATCATGGCCATAGCAAACCATATCTTCCTATGACCACCAAGACAGAGATCAGTCAGAATGTATCATGGCCATAGCAAACCATATCTTCCTATGACCATCAAGACAGAGATCAGTCAGAATGTATCATGGCCATAGCAAACCATATCTTCCTATGACCATCAAGACAGAGATCAGTCAGAATGTATCATGGCCATAGCAAACCATATCTTCCCATGACCATCAAGACAGAGATCAGTCAGAATGTATCATGGCCATAGCAAACCATATCTTCCTATGAACATCAAGACAGAGATCAGTCAGAATGTATCATGGCCATAGCAAACCATATCTTCCCATGACCATCAAGACAGAGATCAGTCAGAATGTATCATGGCCATAGCAAACCATATCTTCCCATGACCATCAAGACAGAGATCAGTCAGAATGTATCATGGCCATAGCAAACCATATCTTCCCATGACCATCAAGACAGAGATCAGTCAGAATGTATCATGGCCATAGCAAACCATATCTTCCCATGACCATCAAGACAGAGATCAGTCAGAATGTATCATGGCCATAGCAAACCATATCTTCCCATGACCATCAAGACAGAGATCAGTCAGAATGTATCATGGCCATAGCAAACCATATCTTCCCATGACCATCAAGACAGAGATCAGTCAGAATGTATCATGGCCATAGCAAACCATATCTTCCCATGACCATCAAGACAGAGATCAGTCAGAATGTATCATGGCCATAGCAAACCATATCTTCCCATGACCATCAAGACAGAGATCAGTCAGAATGTATCATGGCCATAGCAAACCATATCTTCCCATGACCATCAAGACAGAGATCAGTCAGAATGTATCATGGCCATAGCAAACCATATCTTCCCATGACCATCAAGACAGAGATCAGTCAGAATGTATCATGGACATAGCAAACCATATCTTCCTATGACCATCAAGACAGAGATCAGTCAGAATGTATCATGGCCATAGCAAACCATATCTTCCCATGACCATCAAGACAGAGATCAGTCAGAATGTATCATGGCCATAGCAAACCATATCTTCCCATGACCATCAAGACAGAGATCAGTCAGAATGTATCATGGCCATAGCAAACCATATCTTCCTATGACCATCAAGACAGAGATCAGTCAGAATGTATTATGGCCATAGCAAACCATATCTTCCTATGACCATCAAGACAGAGATCAGTCAGAATGTATCATGGCCATAGCAAACCATATCTTCCTATGACCATCAAGACAGAGATCCATCAGAATGTATCATGGCCATAGCAAACCATATCTTCCCATGACCATCAAGACAGAGATCAGTCAGAATGTATCATGGCCATAGCAAACCATATCTTCCTATGACCATCAAGACAGAGATCAGTCAGAATGTATCATGGCCATAGCAAACCATATCTTCCTATGACCATCAAGACAGAGATCAGTCAGAATGTATCATGGCCATAGCAAACCATATCTTCCCATGACCATCAAGACAGAGATCAGTCCGAATTGATCATGGCCATAGCAAACCATATCTTCCCATGACCATCAAGACAGAGATCAGTCAGAATGTATCATGGCCATAGCAAACCATATCTTCCCATGACCATCAAGACAGAGATCAGTCAGAATGTATCATGGCCATAGCAAACCATATCTTCCCATGACCACCAAGACAGAGTTCAGTCAGAATGTATCATGGCCATAGCAAACCATATCTTCCCATGACCATCAAGACAGAGATCAGTCAGAATGTATCATGGCCATAGCAAACTATATCTTCCCATGACCATCAAGACAGAGATCAGTCAGAATGTATCATGGCCATAGCAAACCATATCTTCCCATGACCATCAAGACAGAGATCAGTCAGAATGTATCATGGCCATAGCAAACCATATCTTCCCATGACCATCAAGACAGAGATCAGTCAGAATGTATCATGGCCATAGCAAACCATATCTTCCCATGACCATCAAGACAGAGATCAGTCAGAATGTATCATGGCCATAGCAAACCATATCTTCCCATGACCATCAAGACAGAGATCAGTCAGAATGTATCATGGCCATAGCAAACCATATCTTCCCATGACCATCAAGACAGAGATCAGTCAGAATGTATCATGGCCATAGCAAACCATATCTTCCCATGACCATCAAGACAGAGATCAGTCAGAATGTATCATGGCCATAGCAAACCATATCTTCCTATGACCATCAAGACAGAGATCAGTCAGAATGTATCATGGCCATAGCAAACCATATCTTCCCATGACCATCAAGACAGAGATCAGTCAGAATGTATCATGGCCATAGCAAACCATATCTTCCCATGACCATCAAGACAGAGATCAGTCAGAATGTATCATGGCCATAGCAAACCATATCTTCCCATGACCATCAAGACAGAGATCAGTCAGAATGTATCATGGACATAGCAAACCATATCTTCCTATGACCATCAAGACAGAGATCAGTCAGAATGTATCATGGCCATAGCAAACCATATCTTCCCATGACCATCAAGACAGAGATCAGTCAGAATGTATCATGGCCATAGCAAACCATATCTTCCCATGACCATCAAGACAGAGATCAGTCAGAATGTATCATGGCCATAGCAAACCATATCTTCCTATGACCATCAAGACAGAGATCAGTCAGAATGTATTATGGCCATAGCAAACCATATCTTCCTATGACCATCAAGACAGAGATCAGTCAGAATGTATCATGGCCATAGCAAACCATATCTTCCTATGACCATCAAGACAGAGATCCATCAGAATGTATCATGGCCATAGCAAACCATATCTTCCCATGACCATCAAGACAGAGATCAGTCAGAATGTATCATGGCCATAGCAAACCATATCTTCCTATGACCATCAAGACAGAGATCAGTCAGAATGTATCATGGCCATAGCAAACCATATCTTCCTATGACCATCAAGACAGAGATCAGTCAGAATGTATCATGGCCATAGCAAACCATATCTTCCCATGACCATCAAGACAGAGATCAGTCCGAATTGATCATGGCCATAGCAAACCATATCTTCCCATGACCATCAAGACAGAGATCAGTCAGAATGTATCATGGCCATAGCAAACCATATCTTCCCATGACCATCAAGACAGAGATCAGTCAGAATGTATCATGGCCATAGCAAACCATATCTTCCCATGACCACCAAGACAGAGTTCAGTCAGAATGTATCATGGCCATAGCAAACCATATCTTCCCATGACCATCAAGACAGAGATCAGTCAGAATGTATCATGGCCATAGCAAACCATATCTTCCCATGACCATCAAGACAGAGATCAGTCAGAATGTATCATGGCCATAGCAAACCATATCTTCCCATGACCATCAAGACAGAGATCAGTCAGAATGTATCATGGCCATAGCAAACCATATCTTCCTATGACCATCAAGACAGAGATCAGTCAGAATGTATTATGGCCATAGCAAACCATATCTTCCTATGACCATCAAGACAGAGATCAGTCAGAATGTATCATGGCCATAGCAAACCATATCTTCCTATGACCATCAAGACAGAGATCCATCAGAATGTATCATGGCCATAGCAAACCATATCTTCCCATGACCATCAAGACAGAGATCAGTCAGAATGTATCATGGCCATAGCAAACCATATCTTCCTATGACCATCAAGACAGAGATCAGTCAGAATGTATCATGGCCATAGCAAACCATATCTTCCTATGACCATCAAGACAGAGATCAGTCAGAATGTATCATGGCCATAGCAAACCATATCTTCCCATGACCATCAAGACAGAGATCAGTCCGAATTGATCATGGCCATAGCAAACCATATCTTCCCATGACCATCAAGACAGAGATCAGTCAGAATGTATCATGGCCATAGCAAACCATATCTTCCCATGACCATCAAGACAGAGATCAGTCAGAATGTATCATGGCCATAGCAAACCATATCTTCCCATGACCACCAAGACAGAGTTCAGTCAGAATGTATCATGGCCATAGCAAACCATATCTTCCCATGACCATCAAGACAGAGATCAGTCAGAATGTATCATGGCCATAGCAAACCATATCTTCCCATGACCATCAAGACAGAGATCAGTCAGAATGTATCATGGCCATAGCAAACCATATCTTCCCATGACCATCAAGACAGAGATCAGTCAGAATGTATCATGGCCATAGCAAACCATATCTTCCCATGACCATCAAGACAGAGATCAGTCAGAATGTATCATGGCCATAGCAAACCATATCTTCCCATGACCATCAAGACAGAGATCAGTCAGAATGTATCATGGCCATAGCAAACCATATCTTCCCATGACCATCAAGACAGAGATCAGTCAGAATGTATCATGGCCATAGCAAACCATATCTTCCCATGACCATCAAGACAGAGATCAGTCAGAATGTATCATGGCCATAGCAAACCATATCTTCCCATGACCATCAAGACAGAGATCAGTCAGAATGTATCATGGACATAGCAAACCATATCTTCCTATGACCATCAAGACAGAGATCAGTCAGAATGTATCATGGCCATAGCAAACCATATCTTCCCATGACCATCAAGACAGAGATCAGTCAGAATGTATCATGGCCATAGCAAACCATATCTTCCCATGACCATCAAGACAGAGATCAGTCAGAATGTATCATGGCCATAGCAAACCATATCTTCCTATGACCATCAAGACAGAGATCAGTCAGAATGTATTATGGCCATAGCAAACCATATCTTCCTATGACCATCAAGACAGAGATCAGTCAGAATGTATCATGGCCATAGCAAACCATATCTTCCTATGACCATCAAGACAGAGATCCATCAGAATGTATCATGGCCATAGCAAACCATATCTTCCCATGACCATCAAGACAGAGATCAGTCAGAATGTATCATGGCCATAGCAAACCATATCTTCCTATGACCATCAAGACAGAGATCAGTCAGAATGTATCATGGCCATAGCAAACCATATCTTCCTATGACCATCAAGACAGAGATCAGTCAGAATGTATCATGGCCATAGCAAACCATATCTTCCCATGACCATCAAGACAGAGATCAGTCCGAATTGATCATGGCCATAGCAAACCATATCTTCCCATGACCATCAAGACAGAGATCAGTCAGAATGTATCATGGCCATAGCAAACCATATCTTCCCATGACCATCAAGACAGAGATCAGTCAGAATGTATCATGGCCATAGCAAACCATATCTTCCCATGACCACCAAGACAGAGTTCAGTCAGAATGTATCATGGCCATAGCAAACCATATCTTCCCATGACCATCAAGACAGAGATCAGTCAGAATGTATCATGGCCATAGCAAACTATATCTTCCCATGACCATCAAGACAGAGATCAGTCAGAATGTATCATGGCCATAGCAAACCATATCTTCCCATGACCATCAAGACAGAGATCAGTCAGAATGTATCATGGCCATAGCAAACCATATCTTCCCATGACCATCAAGACAGAGATCAGTCAGAATGTATCATGGCCATAGCAAACCATATCTTCCCATGACCATCAAGACAGAGATCAGTCAGAATGTATCATGGCCATAGCAAACCATATCTTCCCATGACCATCAAGACAGAGATCAGTCAGAATGTATCATGGCCATAGCAAACCATATCTTCCCATGACCATCAAGACAGAGATCAGTCAGAATGTATCATGGCCATAGCAAACCATATCTTCCCATGACCATCAAGACAGAGATCAGTCAGAATGTATCATGGCCATAGCAAACCATATCTTCCTATGACCATCAAGACAGAGATCAGTCAGAATGTATCATGGCCATAGCAAACCATATCTTCCCATGACCATCAAGACAGAGATCAGTCAGAATGTATCATGGCCATAGCAAACCATATCTTCCCATGACCATCAAGACAGAGATCAGTCAGAATGTATCATGGCCATAGCAAACCATATCTTCCCATGACCATCAAGACAGAGATCAGTCAGAATGTATCATGGACATAGCAAACCATATCTTCCTATGACCATCAAGACAGAGATCAGTCAGAATGTATCATGGCCATAGCAAACCATATCTTCCCATGACCATCAAGACAGAGATCAGTCAGAATGTATCATGGCCATAGCAAACCATATCTTCCCATGACCATCAAGACAGAGATCAGTCAGAATGTATCATGGCCATAGCAAACCATATCTTCCTATGACCATCAAGACAGAGATCAGTCAGAATGTATTATGGCCATAGCAAACCATATCTTCCTATGACCATCAAGACAGAGATCAGTCAGAATGTATCATGGCCATAGCAAACCATATCTTCCTATGACCATCAAGACAGAGATCCATCAGAATGTATCATGGCCATAGCAAACCATATCTTCCCATGACCATCAAGACAGAGATCAGTCAGAATGTATCATGGCCATAGCAAACCATATCTTCCTATGACCATCAAGACAGAGATCAGTCAGAATGTATCATGGCCATAGCAAACCATATCTTCCTATGACCATCAAGACAGAGATCAGTCAGAATGTATCATGGCCATAGCAAACCATATCTTCCCATGACCATCAAGACAGAGATCAGTCCGAATTGATCATGGCCATAGCAAACCATATCTTCCCATGACCATCAAGACAGAGATCAGTCAGAATGTATCATGGCCATAGCAAACCATATCTTCCCATGACCATCAAGACAGAGATCAGTCAGAATGTATCATGGCCATAGCAAACCATATCTTCCCATGACCACCAAGACAGAGTTCAGTCAGAATGTATCATGGCCATAGCAAACCATATCTTCCCATGACCATCAAGACAGAGATCAGTCAGAATGTATCATGGCCATAGCAAACTATATCTTCCCATGACCATCAAGACAGAGATCAGTCAGAATGTATCATGGCCATAGCAAACCATATCTTCCCATGACCATCAAGACAGAGATCAGTCAGAATGTATCATGGCCATAGCAAACCATATCTTCCCATGACCATCAAGACAGAGATCAGTCAGAATGTATCATGGCCATAGCAAACCATATCTTCCCATGACCATCAAGACAGAGATCAGTCAGAATGTATCATGGCCATAGCAAACCATATCTTCCCATGACCATCAAGACAGAGATCAGTCAGAATGTATCATGGCCATAGCAAACCATATCTTCCCATGACCATCAAGACAGAGATCAGTCAGAATGTATCATGGCCATAGCAAACCATATCTTCCCATGACCATCAAGACAGAGATCAGTCAGAATGTATCATGGCCATAGCAAACCATATCTTCCCATGACCATCAAGACAGAGATCAGTCAGAATGTATCATGGCCATAGCAAACCATATCTTCCTATGACCATCAAGACAGAGATCAGTCAGAATGTATCATGGCCATAGCAAACCATATCTTCCCATGACCATCAAGACAGAGATCAGTCAGAATGTATCATGGCCATAGCAAACCATATCTTCCCATGACCATCAAGACAGAGATCAGTCAGAATGTATCATGGCCATAGCAAACCATATCTTCCCATGACCATCAAGACAGAGATCAGTCAGAATGTATCATGGACATAGCAAACCATATCTTCCTATGACCATCAAGACAGAGATCAGTCAGAATGTATCATGGCCATAGCAAACCATATCTTCCCATGACCATCAAGACAGAGATCAGTCAGAATGTATCATGGCCATAGCAAACCATATCTTCCCATGACCATCAAGACAGAGATCAGTCAGAATGTATCATGGCCATAGCAAACCATATCTTCCTATGACCATCAAGACAGAGATCAGTCAGAATGTATTATGGCCATAGCAAACCATATCTTCCTATGACCATCAAGACAGAGATCAGTCAGAATGTATCATGGCCATAGCAAACCATATCTTCCTATGACCATCAAGACAGAGATCCATCAGAATGTATCATGGCCATAGCAAACCATATCTTCCCATGACCATCAAGACAGAGATCAGTCAGAATGTATCATGGCCATAGCAAACCATATCTTCCTATGACCATCAAGACAGAGATCAGTCAGAATGTATCATGGCCATAGCAAACCATATCTTCCTATGACCATCAAGACAGAGATCAGTCAGAATGTATCATGGCCATAGCAAACCATATCTTCCCATGACCATCAAGACAGAGATCAGTCCGAATTGATCATGGCCATAGCAAACCATATCTTCCCAAGACCATCAAGACAGAGATCAGTCAGAATGTATCATGGCCATAGCAAACCATATCTTCCCATGACCATCAAGACAGAGATCAGTCAGAATGTATCATGGCCATAGCAAACCATATCTTCCCATGACCACCAAGACAGAGTTCAGTCAGAATGTATCATGGCCATAGCAAACCATATCTTCCTATGACCATCAAGACAGAGATCAGTCAGAATGTATCATGGCCATAGCAAACCATATCTTCCTATGACCATCAAGACAGAGATCAGTCAGAATGTATCATGGCCATAGCAAACCATATCTTCCCATGACCATCAAGACAGAGATCAGTCAGAATGTATCATGGCCATAGCAAACCATATCTTCCTATGACCATCAAGACAGAGATCAGTCAGAATGTATCATGGCCATAGCAAACCATATCTTCCTATGACCACCAAGACAAAGATCAGTCAGAATTTATCATGGCCATAGCAAACCATATCTTCCTATGACCACCAAGACAGAGATCAGTCAGAATGTATCATGGCCATAGCAAACCATATCTTCCTATGACCATCAAGACAGAGATCAGTCAGAATGTATCATGGCCATAGCAAACCATATCTTCCCATGACCATCAAGACAGAGATCAGTCAGAATGTATCATGGCCATAGCAAACCATATCTTCCTATGAACATCAAGACAGAGATCAGTCAGAATGTATCATGGCCATAGCAAACCATATCTTCCCATGACCATCAAGACAGAGATCAGTCAGAATGTATCATGGCCATAGCAAACCATATCTTCCCATGACCATCAAGACAGAGATCAGTCAGAATGTATCATGGCCATAGCAAACCATATCTTCCCATGACCATCAAGACAGAGATCAGTCAGAATGTATCATGGCCATAGCAAACCATATCTTCCCATGACCATCAAGACAGAGATCAGTCAGAATGTATCATGGCCATAGCAAACCATATCTTCCCATGACCATCAAGACAGAGATCAGTCAGAATGTATCATGGCCATAGCAAACCATATCTTCCCATGACCATCAAGACAGAGATCAGTCAGAATGTATCATGGCCATAGCAAACCATATCTTCCTATGACCATCAAGACAGAGATCAGTCAGAATGTATCATGGCCATAGCAAACCATATCTTCCCATGACCATCAAGACAGAGATCAGTCAGAATGTATCATGGCCATAGCAAACCATATCTTCCCATGACCATCAAGACAGAGATCAGTCAGAATGTATCATGGCCATAGCAAACCATATCTTCCCATGACCATCAAGACAGAGATCAGTCAGAATGTATCATGGACATAGCAAACCATATCTTCCTATGACCATCAAGACAGAGATCAGTCAGAATGTATCATGGCCATAGCAAACCATATCTTCCCATGACCATCAAGACAGAGATCAGTCAGAATGTATCATGGCCATAGCAAACCATATCTTCCCATGACCATCAAGACAGAGATCAGTCAGAATGTATCATGGCCATAGCAAACCATATCTTCCTATGACCATCAAGACAGAGATCAGTCAGAATGTATTATGGCCATAGCAAACCATATCTTCCTATGACCATCAAGACAGAGATCAGTCAGAATGTATCATGGCCATAGCAAACCATATCTTCCTATGACCATCAAGACAGAGATCCATCAGAATGTATCATGGCCATAGCAAACCATATCTTCCCATGACCATCAAGACAGAGATCAGTCAGAATGTATCATGGCCATAGCAAACCATATCTTCCTATGACCATCAAGACAGAGATCAGTCAGAATGTATCATGGCCATAGCAAACCATATCTTCCTATGACCATCAAGACAGAGATCAGTCAGAATGTATCATGGCCATAGCAAACCATATCTTCCCATGACCATCAAGACAGAGATCAGTCCGAATTGATCATGGCCATAGCAAACCATATCTTCCCATGACCATCAAGACAGAGATCAGTCAGAATGTATCATGGCCATAGCAAACCATATCTTCCCATGACCATCAAGACAGAGATCAGTCAGAATGTATCATGGCCATAGCAAACCATATCTTCCCATGACCACCAAGACAGAGTTCAGTCAGAATGTATCATGGCCATAGCAAACCATATCTTCCCATGACCATCAAGACAGAGATCAGTCAGAATGTATCATGGCCATAGCAAACTATATCTTCCCATGACCATCAAGACAGAGATCAGTCAGAATGTATCATGGCCATAGCAAACCATATCTTCCCATGACCATCAAGACAGAGATCAGTCAGAATGTATCATGGCCATAGCAAACCATATCTTCCCATGACCATCAAGACAGAGATCAGTCAGAATGTATCATGGCCATAGCAAACCATATCTTCCCATGACCATCAAGACAGAGATCAGTCAGAATGTATCATGGCCATAGCAAACCATATCTTCCCATGACCATCAAGACAGAGATCAGTCAGAATGTATCATGGCCATAGCAAACCATATCTTCCCATGACCATCAAGACAGAGATCAGTCAGAATGTATCATGGCCATAGCAAACCATATCTTCCCATGACCATCAAGACAGAGATCAGTCAGAATGTATCATGGCCATAGCAAACCATATCTTCCCATGACCATCAAGACAGAGATCAGTCAGAATGTATCATGGCCATAGCAAACCATATCTTCCTATGACCATCAAGACAGAGATCAGTCAGAATGTATCATGGCCATAGCAAACCATATCTTCCCATGACCATCAAGACAGAGATCAGTCAGAATGTATCATGGCCATAGCAAACCATATCTTCCCATGACCATCAAGACAGAGATCAGTCAGAATGTATCATGGCCATAGCAAACCATATCTTCCCATGACCATCAAGACAGAGATCAGTCAGAATGTATCATGGACATAGCAAACCATATCTTCCTATGACCATCAAGACAGAGATCAGTCAGAATGTATCATGGCCATAGCAAACCATATCTTCCCATGACCATCAAGACAGAGATCAGTCAGAATGTATCATGGCCATAGCAAACCATATCTTCCCATGACCATCAAGACAGAGATCAGTCAGAATGTATCATGGCCATAGCAAACCATATCTTCCTATGACCATCAAGACAGAGATCAGTCAGAATGTATTATGGCCATAGCAAACCATATCTTCCTATGACCATCAAGACAGAGATCAGTCAGAATGTATCATGGCCATAGCAAACCATATCTTCCTATGACCATCAAGACAGAGATCCATCAGAATGTATCATGGCCATAGCAAACCATATCTTCCCATGACCATCAAGACAGAGATCAGTCAGAATGTATCATGGCCATAGCAAACCATATCTTCCTATGACCATCAAGACAGAGATCAGTCAGAATGTATCATGGCCATAGCAAACCATATCTTCCTATGACCATCAAGACAGAGATCAGTCAGAATGTATCATGGCCATAGCAAACCATATCTTCCCATGACCATCAAGACAGAGATCAGTCCGAATTGATCATGGCCATAGCAAACCATATCTTCCCAAGACCATCAAGACAGAGATCAGTCAGAATGTATCATGGCCATAGCAAACCATATCTTCCCATGACCATCAAGACAGAGATCAGTCAGAATGTATCATGGCCATAGCAAACCATATCTTCCCATGACCACCAAGACAGAGTTCAGTCAGAATGTATCATGGCCATAGCAAACCATATCTTCCCATGACCATCAAGACAGAGATCAGTCAGAATGTATCATGGCCATAGCAAACTATATCTTCCCATGACCATCAAGACAGAGATCAGTCAGAATGTATCATGGCCATAGCAAACCATATCTTCCCATGACCATCAAGACAGAGATCAGTCAGAATGTATCATGGCCATAGCAAACCATATCTTCCCATGACCATCAAGACAGAGATCAGTCAGAATGTATCATGGCCATAGCAAACCATATCTTCCCATGACCATCAAGACAGAGATCAGTCAGAATGTATCATGGCCATAGCAAACCATATCTTCCCATGACCATCAAGACAGAGATCAGTCAGAATGTATCATGGCCATAGCAAACCATATCTTCCCATGACCATCAAGACAGAGATCAGTCAGAATGTATCATGGCCATAGCAAACCATATCTTCCCATGACCATCAAGACAGAGATCAGTCAGAATGTATCATGGCCATAGCAAACCATTTTATTTTGTAATATTTCATATGTGTTAGTGTGGTGTGCTTTCTTTGGCCTGCTGAGAAAGGTAAGAGGTTAAGGCCAGAGGGAGGAAGGTAAGGGGTGAGGAGGAGATAGGGGTAGAAGGGGATGAGAGTGGGAGGTGGGGAGGTGAGGGGTAGAAGGGGGATGAGAGGGGGATGTGGGGAGGTGAGGGGTAGAAGGGTATGAGAGTGGGAGGTGGGGAGGTGAGGGTAGAAGGGGGATGAGAGGGGGAGGTGAGGAGGTGAGGGGTAGAAGGGTATGAGAGTGGGAGGTGGGGAGGTGAGGGTAGAAGGGGATGAGAGTGGGAGGTGGGGAGGTGAGGGGTAGAAGGGTATGAGAGTGGGGGGTGGGGAGGTGAGGGTAGAAGGGGATGAGAGTGGGAGGTGGGGAGGTGAGGGGTAGAAGGGGATGAGAGTATGAGAGAGGGAGGTGGGGAGGTGGGGGTAGAAGGGGATGAGAGTGGGAGGTGAGGATAGAAGGGGATGAGAGTGGAGGTGGGGAGGTGAGGGGTAGAAGGGTATGAGAGAGGGAGGTGGGGAGGTGAGGGGTAGAAGGGGATGAGAGTGGGAGGTGGGGAGGTGAGGGTAGAAGGGGATGAGAGTGGGGGGTGAGGGTAGAAGGGGATGAGAGTGGGAGGTGGGGAGGTGAGGGGTAGAAGGGGATGAGAGTGGGAGGTGGGGAGGTGAGGGGTAGAAGGGGATGAGAGTGGGAAGTGGTGAGGGTAGAAGGGGATGAGAGTGGGAGGTGGGGAGGTGAGGGTAGAAGGGGACGAGAGTGGGAGGTGGGGAGGTGAGAGGTAGAAGGGGATGAGAGTGGGAAGTGGGGAGGTGAGGGTAGAAGGGGATGAGAGTGGGAGGTGGGGAGGTGAGGGGTAGAAGGGGACGAGAGTGGGAGGTGGGGAGGTGAGGGGTAGAAGGGGATGAGAGTATGAGAGAGGGAGGTGGGGAGGTGAGGGTAGAAGGGGATGAGAGTGGGAGGTGAGGGTAGAAGGGGATGAGAGTGGGAGGTGGGGAGGTGAGGGGTAGAAGGGGATGAGAGTGGGAGGTGGGGAGGTGAGGGTAGAAGGGGATGAGAGTTGGGGGTGAGGGTAGAAGGGGATGAGAGTGGGAGGTGGGGAGGTGAGGGGTAGAAGGGGATGAGAGTGGGAGGTGGGGAGGTGAGGTGTAGAAGGGGATGAGAGTGGGAGGTGGGGAGGTGAGGGGTAGAAGGGGATGAGAGTGGGAGGTGGGGAGGTGAGGGTAGGAGGGGGATGAGAGGGGGAGGTGGGGAGGTGGGGAGGTGAGGGGTAGAAGGGGATGAGAGTGGGAGGTGTGGAGGTGAGGGTAGAAGGGGGATGAGAGGGGGAGGTGGGGAGGTGAAGGGTAGAAGGGGATGAGAGTGGGAGGTGGGGAGGTGAGGGGTAGAAGGGGGATGAGAGGGGGAGGTGGAGGAGAGGGGGGATAAGTGGGGGGGATAAGCGGGGGAGGTGGGGGGATAAGCGGAGGAGAGGGGGGATGAGGGTCACCCAAAACAAAAGGCCAAGGCTTAAGAGGGCAGGAAGTAAGGAACAATGTCCTGCACTTGAGCTGGAATACACAGAGAGACAAACAGAAAAGGGACACAAAGAGAGTGAAAAACAAAAAGGCAGAAAGAGAGAAATGAAATATTTCGCAATATTTTTACATTTGTTTACTCCTGTCATTGCAATAATGAATTGAATTTGAGGGAAAAAGAGTGGGACAATAGACGTAGAGAAAGTGAGCTGAGCTTTGACAGAGGGAGAGGGAGAGCGAGAGAGAGACAGAAGCAGAGAGAGGAGGCCGGTGGACAAGAGCCAACATGTAGCTGTGAGCTGTAGCTGTGGTGAAGGTGAAGGTGCAGGAGGGAGCTGGAATTTTAATGACCCCACAGAAACCAGCCCAGCAGGTCTCAGAGAGCAGCAGAATGTCACAGATACCTCGTCTCCTCTCTGCTCTGCTGGGCCCAGGAAAGAGATTCACTCCCTCTGCCTTTCTGTCTGTCTGTCTCTCTCTCTCTTTCTTTCCTCTCTATTATAGCTCACTCGATTTCTGCTCGCTCTCTCAATTCAATGTAAGGGATTTATTGGCATGGGAAACACATGTTGACATTGTCAAAGCAAGTGAAATAGATAATACAACATTAACAGTAAACACTACATTCACAAAAGTTCCAAATGACATATTAAGTGTACAGTGTTGTAATGATGTGCAAATAGTTAAAGTACAAAAAGGAAAATAAATAAACATAAATATGGGTTGTATTTACAATGGTGTTTGTTCTTCACTGGTTTACCTTTTCTCGTGGTAACAGGTCACACATCTTGCTGCAGTGATGGCACACTGTGGTATTTCCCTCCCTCTGCCTCTCTCATTCTTTCTGTCTCGCTATCCCTCTCTCTCTCTGCTATCATTCTTCTCTCTTTTTCTCTACGTTCTATCCCTCTCTCTCTGCTATCTCTCTCTCTCTCTGCTATCTTTATTTTCTCTCTTTTTCTCTACGTTCTATCCCTCTCTCTCTGCTATCTTTATTTTCTCTCTTTTTCTCTATGTTCTATCTCTCTCTCTCTGCTATCTTTCTTCTCTCTCTTTTTCTCTATGTTCTATCTCTCTCTCTCTGCTATCTTTCTTCTCTCTCTGTTTCTCTGATTTTTATCTCTCTCTCTCAGTTCTCTTTCTCAGCTATCTCTCTCTGTATACATGCACCCGGTTGAGTTCAAAATCCCTCTACTTTCCCCTCTCCCCTCTCCCCATTCCGTTTCTCTGCACCTCTTTTTCAAGTTATTTTCTCCTCGTCTCTTCTCCTTCATGCTTCACCATAGGAAAGTGGTAAGGGGTGTTCACTTCCATTTCTGTTTGTTTGTGCACAGGGTCAGCTGTGTAATTGTGTCTTACGTCGGGGCGTGTGTGTGTGTTTGTGTTTATACGCTTGTATATATGTGTGAATGTACAGCGCATTGGAAACCTTTGCTTTCATTTCTCCATGTGGGATAGATAGTGTCCCCATCGCTTCTGGAGTGTGTGACCTTTTCATTAACTTTCCTTTTCCCCGTTAGCATATGGACCTCCAGGACTTCCACAGCCCTTATCTCAATTCAATTCAACTCAACTCAACTCAACTCCACAGCTCTCCTTACTGCCCTCGGCTCTGCTACAGGGGGAGTGTCCACTGGCTAGCTTTCTTTTACCTGCTAGACCCTGTAACACCCCCCCCCCTCCCCCCCACCCCTCTTTTCTCAATTCAGTTCAGTTCAACTCAACTCAATTCAACTCAATTCAACTCAATTCAATTCAACTCAATTCAACTCAATTCAACTCAATTCAATTCAACTCAACTCAACTCAATTCAACTCAACTCAACTCAACTCAACTCAACTCAATTCAACTCAACTCAATTCAACTCAATTCAACTCAATTAAATTCAACTCAACTCAATTCAACTCAATTCAACTCAACTCAATTCAACTCAACTCAACTCAACTCAATTCAATTCAATTCAACTCAATTCAACTCAATTAAATTAAAATCAACTCAATTCAATTCAAGGGTCTTTATTGGCATGGGAAACGTGTTAACATTGCCAAAGCAAGTGAGGTAGATAATATACACAAATGAAATAAACAATAAAAATGAACAGTAAGAATTACACTCACAGACGTTCCAAAAGAATAAAGACATTACAAATGTCATATTATGTATATATACATCTTTCTCTCTCTCTCTCTATATATATATACAGTGTCGTAACAATGTACAATGTACAAATGGCTACAGTTTTTTAACCATGTGTAAATAGTTAAAGTACAAAAGGGAAAATAAATCAACATAAATATGGGTTGTATTTACAATGGTGTTTGTTCTTCACTGGTTGCCCTTTTCTTGTGGCAACAGGTCACAAATATTGCTGCTGTAATTGCACACTGTGGTATTTCCCCAAATAGATATGGGAGTTTATCCAAATTGGATTTGTTTTCAATTTTTTTTGTGGTCTGTGTAATCTGGTCATACATTTGGCAGGAGGTTAGGAAGTGCAGCTCAGTTTCCACCTCATTTTGTGGGCAGTGAGAACATAGCCTGTCTTCTCTTGTGAGCCATGTCTGCCTACGGCGGCCTTTCTCAATAGCAATGCTCACTGAGTCTGTACATAATCAAAGATTTCCTTAAGTTTGGGTCAGTCACAGTGGTCAGGTATTCTGCCACTGTGTACTCTCTGTTTTTTTTTTTTTTACCTTTATTTAACCAGGCAAGTCAGTTAAGAACAAATTCTTATTTTCAATGACGGCCTGGGAACAGTGGGTTAACTGCCTGTTCAGGGGCAGAACAACAGATTTGTACCTTGTCAGCTCGGGGGTTTGAACTCGCAACCTTCCGGTTACTAGTCCAACGCTCTAACCACTAGGCTACCCTGCCGCCTAGGGCCAAATTACATTCTAGTTTGCTCTGTTTTTTTGTTAATTCTTTCCAATGTGTCAAGAATGTATCTTTTAGTTTTCTCATGATTTAGTTGGGTCTAATTGTGCTGTTGTCCTGGGGTTTTGTGGGGTGTGTTTGTTTTTGTGTTTTTCTCTCTCAGTTCAATTCAAGGGCTTTATTGTCATGGAAAACGTATGTTAGCATTGCAAAGGTAAGCGAAATAGTGAAGTGAAATAGTAAGTAAGTGAAATAAACAATACAAATTAACAGTAAACATTTACACTCACAGAAATTCTAAAATGATAAAGACATTACAAATGTCATATTATGTCTATATACAGTGTTGTAATGATGTACAAATAGTTCAAGTCTCTCTCTCTCTCTCTCTCTGTTACCTCACAGCTGATCAGGGGACAAGTCTGCCTGCAACCCTCTGGTTCAATCCAACCTATCATGGCAACTGACTTGCCAGGTTAAATAAAGGTTAAAAAAAATGTTTAGAAAAGCACTAGTGGAGGTAGTCAGAGGGTTATTACACCACCACAGACCAGGATTTTATTCAACCATGGAGGAAAAGAGCTACAGGCTGCCACCCTACTTCCTGTATGTTACAGATATGTGGCTGTTCACTGTGGGGTTCATGAAAGGGAAGGGCGGGATGACATCCTCACTATGGAGACAGACTCTGGCCCTTGTCTTAGGACCTTTAAGTGAGCAGGAAATTGAGTTTCACAGGAAGCACACTCCCGAGAAGGAAATAAAAGTTGCCCTTCATTTCTAGGAAAATGTTGCATATTCAGTACATGTCATCATAAAACTGACTCCCTCCTCTCTCTCAATTCAATTTCAATTCAAGGGCTTTATTGGCATGGGAAACATGTGTTAACATTGCCAAAGCAAGTGAGGTAGACAACATACAAAGTGAATATATAAAGTGAAAAACAACAAAAATGAACAGTAAACATTACACATACAGAGGTTTCAAAACAGTAAAGACATTACAAATGTCATATTATATATATATACAGTGTTTTAACAATGTACAAATGGTTAAAGGACACAAGATAAAATAAATAAGCATAAATATGGGTTGTATTTACAATGGTGTGTGTTCTTCACTGGTTGCCCTTTTCTCGTGGCAACAGGTCACAAATCTTGCTGCTGTGATGGCACACTGTGGAATTTCACCCAGTAGATATGGGAGTTTATCAAAATTGGATTTGTTTTGTGGAATTCTTTGTGGATCTGTGTAATCTGAGGAAAATATGTCTCTCTGATATGGTCATACATTGGGCAGGAGGTTAGGAAGTGCAGCTCAGTTGTCTCTCTCGCTCTCTCTCTCTCTCGCTCTCTCTCGCTGACAACCTGTTAGACTCGTCTGTCTGTCTGTCTGTCTGTCTGACTGACTCTTCTCTTTCTATTTCTTGGTTTCTCTCTGTTTCTTTGTTCTAATTTATTGCTGTTGCCACATCAACCTCAAAGGAAGGAGAGACAAAGAGAACAGATGTCTGTCAAGTTTACAAGGTTTCCCTCTAAAGGAAAGTAGGGAGAGAGAGAGAGAGAGAGAGAGAGAGAAGGGGTGGATGAGTTTATAGATAACAGGTATAATCAGAGAAAAGAGAGAGAAAAGCTGAAGGTGAGGGAGGGAAGGAGGAAGGGAGGGAGGGGTAGACAAAATAAATATGGGCAACACTCCTTCTGGAACACAGAACCCCATAATGATGAGTAGAACAAGGGGAAGCAGGATAGTTGGTGGGAAAAGGAGTGCTTTATAAGGGAACCTCGGCAGTTATGTAATAACAGAATGGTAACTCTAGAAGATGAGGCTTAATAAATGTGTTATACATACTGTATGTAGTGATTTTAGAGTGAAACTTAAACCAGTGGCCTTGGTGTTAATGGGGAAGCACACAACCTCCTGTGTTACTGCATTGGTCATTTCAACATGTGATGAACACCATGTCTACCTCGTCCTTAATTATTAAGAGAAGAGGCCCAATAAGCAAACAATAGCCCCACCTGCTGGTAGTTTATGGCCTCTCTTGATAGCAAGGCTATGCTCACTGAGTCTGTACGTAGTCATTTTGGGTCAGTCACCTTGGTCAGGTATTCTGCCACTGTGTACTCTCTGTTTAGGGACAAATAGCATTCTAGTTCTCTGTTTTTTTGTTCATTCTTTCCAATGTGTCAAGTAATTATCTTTTTGTTTTCTCATGATTTGGTTGGGTCTAATTGTGCTGTTGTTGTATCGGTTTTCTTCGTGAGAAGGAGAGTCGGACCAAAATGCGGCGTGTAGATTACGATCCATGTTTATTGACTATAGCAACACGAATCTAAATACAAACAGTGCAAAATAATAAACGTAATGAAAACCGAAACAGCCTAAACTGGTGCAAACTAACACAAAGGACAGGAACAATCACCCACAAACACACAGTGAAACCCAGGCTACCTAAATATGGTTCCCAATCAGAGACAATGACGAACACCTGCCTCTGATTGAGAACCATATCAGGCCGAACATAGAACTAGACAAACTAGACATGTAACATAGAATGCCCACTCAGATCACACCCTGACCAATCAAAACATAGAAAATACAAAGTAAACTATGGTCAGGGCGTGACAGTACCCCCCCCCCAAGGTGCGGACTCCGGCCGCAAAACCTGAACCTATAGGGGAGGGTCTGGGTGGGCATCTGTCCGCGGTGGCGGCTCTGGCGCTGGACGTGGACCCCACTCCATGACAGTTTTAATCCCCCTCCTAAACGTCCCTAAATAGGTTACCCACCACAATGATAACATGGGACAGAGGGACAGCTCGGGACAGAGGTAACTCGGGACAGATGGGTAGCTCAGCACTGAGAGGAAGCTCAGCACTGAGAAGAAGCTCAGCACTGAGAAGAAGCTCAGCACTGAGAGGAAGCCCAGGCAGGTAGTAGAAACTACCAGAACCTGGCTGGCTGGCGGTTTCAGCAGATCCTGGTCGACTAGCAGATCTGGAAGAATCTGGTCGACTGGCGGATCTGGGAGAATCTGGTCGACTGGCGGATCTGGGAGAATCTGGTCGACTGGCGGATCTGGGAGAATCTGGTCGACTGGCGGATCTGGGAGAATCTGGTCGACTGGCGGATCTGGGAGAATCTGGACGACTGGCAGATCTGGTCGACTGGCAGATCTGGAAGAGTCTGGTCGACTGGCAGATCTGGAAGAGTCTGGTCGACTGGCAGATCTGGAAGAGTCTGGTCGACTGGCAGATCTGGAAGAGTCTGGTCGACTGGCAGATCTGGAAGAGTCTGGTCGACTGGCAGATCTGGAAGAGTCTGGTCGACTGGCAGATCTGGAAGAGTCTGGTCGACTGGCAGATCTGGAAGAGTCTGGTCGACTGGCAGATCTGGAAGAGTCTGGTCGACTGGCAGATCTGGAAGAGTCTGGACGACTGGCAGATCTGGAAGAGTCTGGACGACTGGCAGATCTGGAAGAGTCTGGTCAACTGGCAGATCTGGAAGAGTCTGGTCAACTGGCAGATCTGGAAGAGTCTGGTCGACTGGCAGATCTGGGAGAGTCTGGTCGACTGGCAGCTCTGGCTGCTCCATGCTGACTGGCTGCTCCATGATGACTGGCAGCTCTGGCTGCTCCATGCTGACTGGCTGCTCCATGCTGACTGGCAGCTCTGGCTGCTCCATGCTGACTGGCTGCTCCATGCTGACTGGCAGCTCTGGCTGCTCCATGCTGACTGGCTGCTCTGGCTGCTCCATGCTGACTGGCTGCTCCATGCTGACTGGCTGCTCCATGCTGACTGGCGGCCCTGGCTGCTCCATGCTGACTGGCGGCCCTGGCTGCTCCATGCTGACTGGCGGCCCTGGCTGCTCCATGCTGACTGGCTGCTCCATGCTGACTGGCAGCTCTGGCTGCTCCATGCTGACTGGCTGCTCCATGCTGACTGGCTGCTCCATGCTGACTGGCTGCTCCATGCTGACTGGCGGCCCTGGCTGCTCCATGCTGACTGGCGGCCCTGGCTGCTCCATACTGACTGGCGGCTCTGGCGGCTCCTTGCAGACTGGCAGCTCTGGCGGCTCCTTGCAGACTGGCAGCTCTGGCGGCTCCTTGCAGACTGGCAGCTTTGGCGGCATCCTGCAGACAGGCAGCTCTGGCGGCTCCTTGCAGACTGGCAGCTCCTTGCAGACTGGCAGCTCTATGCAGACTGGCAGCTCCTTGCAGACTGGCAGCTCCTTGCAGACTGGCAGCTCCTTGCAGACTGGCAGCTCCTTGCAGACTGGCAGCTCCTTGCAGACTGGCAGCTCTATGCTAACTGGCAGCTCTATGCTAACTGGCAGCTCTATGCAAACTGGCAGCTCTTTGCAAACTGGCAGCTCTTTGCAAACTGGCAGCTCTTTGCAAACTGGCAGCTCTTTGCAAACTGGCAGCTCTTTGCAAACTGGCAGTTCTGAACAGGCGGGAGACTCCGGCAGCGCTGTAGAGAAGGAAGGCTCTAACAGCGCTAAACAGGCGGGAGACTCCGACAGCGCTGGAGAGGAGGAAGGCTCCGACAGCGCTGGACAGGCGAGGCGCACTGTAGGCCTGATGCGTGGTGCTGGCACTGGTGGTACTGGGCCGAGGACACGCACAGGAAGCCTGGTGCGGGGAGCTGCTACCGGAGGGCTGGGGTGTGGAGGTGGTACTGGAAAAACCGGACCGTGCAGGCGCACTGGAGCTCTTGAGCACCGAGCCTGCCCAACCTTACCTGGTTGAATGCTCACGGTCGCCCTGCCAGTGCGGCGAGGTGGAATAGCCCGCACTGGACTATGCAGGCGAACCGGAGACACCGAGCGCAAGGCTGGTGCCATGTAAACCGGCCCAAGGAGACGCACTGGGGACCAGCTGCGTAGAGCCGGCTTCATGGCATTAGGCTCGACGCTCAATCTAGCCCGGCAGACACGCAGAGCTGGAATATACCGCACCAGGCTATGCACCCGCACTGGAGACACCGTGCGCACCACTGCATAACACGGTGCCTGTCCGGTCTCTCTAGCCCCCCGGTAAGCACAGGGAGTCTGCCCAGGTCTCCTACCTGGCATAGCCATACTCCCTGTTAGCCCCCCCCCCAATAAATTTTTGGGGCTGCCTCTCAAGCTTCCATCCGCGTCGCCGAGCTGCCTTCTCATACCAGCGCCTCTCTGCTTTCACCGCCTCCATTCTACGGTAACCTTCCTCGCACTGCTCCAGCGAATCCCAGGCGGGCTCCGGCACTCTCCCTGGGTCGGCCGCCCACCTGTCAATCTCCTCCCAAGTAGTATACTCCATACTGTACTCCTCCTTGGGCTGTTCCTGTTGTTTCTTCTCCCGCTGCACCTTAGTGCGGCTACACTCCCCTGGTTTAGCCCAGGGTCCTCTCCCGTCGAGGATTTCCTCCCATGTCCAGAAATCCTTATTGCGCTTCTCCTCGCGCTGCTCCTGCCTGTTGACACGCTGCTTGGTCCGTTGGTGGTGGGTGATTCTGTAACGGTTTTCTTCGTGAGAAGGAGAGTCGGACCAAAATGCGGCGTGTAGATTACGATCCATGTTTATTGACTATAGCAACACGAATCTAAATACAAACAGTGCAAAATAATAAACGTAATGAAAACCGAAACAGCCTAAACTGGTGCAAACTAACACAAAGGACAGGAACAATCACCCACAAACACACAGTGAAACCCAGGCTACCTAAATATGGTTCCCAATCAGAGACAATGACGAACACCTGCCTCTGATTGAGAACCATATCAGGCCGAACATAGAACTAGACAAACTAGACATGTAACATAGAATGCCCACTCAGATCACACCCTGACCAATCAAAACATAGAAAATACAAAGTAAACTATGGTCAGGGCGTGACAGTTGTCCTGGGGCTCTGTAGGGTGTGTTTGTGTTTGTGAACAGAGCCCCAGGACCAGCTTGCTTAGGGGACTCTTCTCCAGGTTAATCTCTCTGTAGGTGATGGCTTTGTTATGGAAGGTTTGGGAATCGCTTCCTTTTAGGTGGTTGTAGAATTTAATGTCTCTTTTCTGGATTTTGATTATTAGTGGGTATCGGCCTAATTCTGCATGCAGTCTCAATTTGGTGTTTGTCCCACTTTGTGAATGATTGGTTGATGAGCGGACCCCAAACCTCACAACCATAAAGGGCAATGGGTTCTATAACTGATTCAAGTATTTTTAGCCAGATCCTTATTGGTATGTTGACTTTTATGTTCCTTTCGATGGCATAGAAGGCCCTCATTGCCTTGTCTCAGCTCATTTACAGCTTTGTGAAAGTTACCTGTGGCGCTGATGTTTAGGCCAAGGAATAGTTTTTTGTGTGCTCTAGGGCAGTGGTTACCAAACTTGTTATAGCCCAGTACCCCTTCAAACATTCAACCTCCAGCTGTACCCCCTCTAGCACCAGGGTCAGCTGTACCCCCTCTAGCCCCAGGGTCAGCTGTACCCCCTCTAGCACCAGGGTCAGCTGTACCCCCTCTAGCCCCAGGGTCAGCTGTACCCCCTCTAGCACCAGGGCCAGCTGTACCCCCTCTAGCCCCAGGGTCAGCTGTACCCCCTCTAGCCCCAGGGTCAGCTGTACCCCCTCTAGCCCCAGGGTCAGCTGTACCCCCTCTAGCACCAGGGTCAGCTGTACCCCCTCTAGCCCCAGGGTCAGCTGTACCCCCTCTAGCCCCAGGGTCAGCTGTACCCCCTCTAGCACCAGGGTCAGCTGTACCCCCTCTAGCACCAGGGTCAGCTGTACCCCCTCTAGCACCAGGGTCAGCTGTACCCCCTCTAGCACCAGGGTCAGCTGTACCCCCTCTAGCACCAGGGTCAGCTGTACCCCCTCTAGCACCAGGGTCAGCTGTACCCCCTCTAGCCCCAGGGTCAGCTGTACCCCCTCTAGCCCCAGGGTCAGCTGTACCCCCTCTAGCCCCAGGGTCAGCTGTACCCCCTCTAGCCCCAGGGTCAGCTGTACCCCCTCTAGCCCCAGGGTCAGCTGTACCCCCTCTAGCCCCAGGGTCAGCTGTACCCCCTCTAGCACCAGGGTCAGCTGTACCCCCTCTAGCCCCAGGGTCAGCTGTACCCCCTCTAGCACCAGGGTCAGCTGTACCCCCTCTAGCACCAGGGACACACACACTCTATACGATACATTTATTAAACATACAGTGGGGTAAAAAAGTATTTAGTCAGCCACCAATTGTGCAAGTTCTCCCACTTGAAAAAGATGAGAGAGGCCTGTAATTTTCATCATAGGTACACTTCAACTATGACAGACAAAATGAGGGAAAAAAATCCAGAAAATCACATTGTAGGATTTTTAATGAATTTATTTGTAAATTATGGTGATAAATAAGTATACCTTGGCAGCAAGTACCAGGTTTGAAGGTAAGACCCAGATGCAGACTGTGTCAGAGTAACAATGTTTATTACGGCAACAGGGCAGACAAACGACAGGTCAAGGCAAGTAGGGGTCAGGCAGGGGTCAGGCAGGTGTCGATACCCAGAGTAGTAGGAGAAAGGTACAGGGTGGCAGGCAGGCTCAGGGTCAGGCAGGGGTCGATAACCAGAGTAGTAGGAGAAAGGTACAGGGTGGCAGGCAGGCTCAGGGTCAGGCAGGGGTCGATAACCAGAGTAGTAGGGGAAAGGTACAGGGTGGCAGGCAGGCTCAGGGTCAGGCAGGGGTCGATAACCAGAGTAGTAGGGGAAAGGTACAGGGTGGCAGGCAGGCTCAGGGTCAGGCAGGGGTCGATAACCAGAGTAGTAGGGGAAAGGTACAGGGTGGCAGGCAGGCTCAGGGTCAGGCAGGGGTCGATAACCAGAGTAGTAGGGGAAAGGTACAGGGTGGCAGGCAGACTCAGGGTCGGGCAGAGGTCGGTAATCCAGAGGTGGGGCAAATGTACAGGACGGCAGGCAGGCTCAGGGGGAGGCAGAGTGGTCAGGCAGGCGGGCTCAGAGATGGGACAGGCAAGGGTCAAAACCAGGAGAACGAGAAAAATGTAAACGCTGGTTGACTTGACAAACACCACGCAGCGTGGTAAGTGTTCATGATTTATTAATAGAACTGAACACTGAATAACAAAACACTGAAGAGAAGGAACGAAACCGAAACAGTTCTGTCTGGTGCAGAAACACAAAAACAGAAAACAACTACCCACAAATCACAGGGGGAAAAGGGCTACCTAAGTATGGTTCTCAATCAGAGACAACGATAGACAGCTGCCTCGGATTGAGAACCACACCCGGCCAAAACAACACAGAAATAGAAAACATAGAACACAAAACATAGAATGCCCACCCCCAACTCACGCCCTGACCAAACCAAAATAGGGACATAAAAAGGATCTCTAAGGTCAGGGCGTGACAGTCGTTAGGTGCTGTGACCTGCTTAAAACAACAGTATCCGAGGCTGGTATGAGGTTACAGCTGTATACTTCTGAGAAACACTTAAAAAATGTCCTGCCAGAATATGTGCAGTTTGGGGCATGACTATAAGAAGTGACCCAGGGTAAACTTGGCAGATTTGCACTTACAGGAATAGTGGTACAGGAATAGTGGTACAGGAATAGTGTTACAGGAATAGTGGTACAGGAGTAGTGGTACAGGAATAGTGGTACAGGAATAGTGGTACAGGAATAGTGGTACAGGAATAGTGGTACAGGAATAGTGGTACAGGAATAGTGGTACAGGAGTAGTGGTACAGGAATAGTGGTACAGGAGTAGTGGTACAGGAATAGTGGTACAGGAATAGTGGTACAGGAATAGTGGTACAGGAATAGTGGTACAGGAATAGTGGTACAGGAATAGTGGTACAGGAATAGTGGTACAGGAATAGTGGTACAGGAATAGTGGTACAGGAATAGTGGTACAGGAATAGTGGTACAGGAATAGTGTAGTCTGTGAATCACTTCGTATTGAATAATTTGATGTTGGGAGTTTATCGAGCGATAAAGTGAATACCTCGAAGGCAATCAGAAATCTCCAAACCAAGGTCTTCCTCCCAGGTCTCCTTCAAATGTTGTGTGGAGACGGACTAATATGTTGTAAAGTGATCGACAAATCTGGAGATCAAACTCTTGGAGTCAGGGGCGAGGTTCATGAAAATATACATTTCGCGGCAGGTGTAAATTGCCTCAAATTGTGGTATATTTTAGCGAATGTAGTTTCTTATCTGAAGACGTCAGAAGAAGTTAGATGCGGGGAGATTGTACATTTCCCTCAACTGTGCGAATGTGGCAAAAATATGATTGATGTAAAGGTCTGAAATAATAGTAAGGCCCTTTCTCCTCCAAAATAACAGTCAGTTAGTGAAGGGGGGAAAGCATGGTTCTGGCAAAAAGAACAGAGGTCTCCGGGAGACCAAATATTTTCCTTATTTCATAACACATTTTTGATGATTTTTCTTGGCATGAAGTTATTCCCAGTCAAATCTGTAGGGGATTAAGTTGATGAAAAGAGAAGTTCTGGAAGAGAGGTGTTGTGTACATCTTGTTCAATAGCGAGCAATGAAGGGGTGGAGGGATCTACAACACTAGGGTATGCATCCTGCCACACTAGGGTATGCATCCTGCCACACTAGGGTATGCATCCTGCCACACTAGGGTATGCATCCTGCCACACTAGGGTATGCATCCTGCCACACTAGGGTATGCATCCTGCCACACTAGGGTATGCATCCTGCCTATAAACCAGTGCTCTAGCATTTTACTGCCCAATAACAATGCAGAAAATTTGGCAGGCTCAGGCCAACTAATTCTTTGGGCTTGATTGTATGTTTTTTTTTAGAGATACGGTGTATCCCCACACAAAGGCAAGATAATAGAATCCAAGGATTTGAAAAAAAGCTTTACTTAAAAATGTAGTCAGATTCTGAGAGAGATAAAGGAATCTGGGGAGTGTAACCATTTCAATAGCGTTAACACGGCCTATCAAAGATAGAGGCAACACTCTCCAGATCTCAATGTTGCGCTTCAACTTCTCTATCATGTCGAGGTAGTTCAATTTATAAATCAATTTACGGTCCTTGGGGGATGACAACCCCTAAATATTTAATTTAGTCTCCTGTGATTTTTAAAAGGTATACGTTTAAAGAACTCTGTGTTCACCTTTTAAGAGGCATGAATTCTGGTGTACCCAGCGAGTTCTCCAAATCACTCGATGAGCTTCAACAGCTGTGGAAGTGACTCTTTGGGGGCGTGAGACGAACAGGATGATGTCATCTGAATAGAGCGAGATGTGGTGATCAACAATGCCAATTGTTGGGCATTGACAGGACGGCTTCTGGTACTGATAGCTAGGGGTTCCATAGCAACGGCAGGATGGCTTCTGATACTGACAGCTAGGGGTTCCATAGCAACGGCAGGATGGTTTCTGATACTGACAGCTAGGGGTTCCATAGCAACGGCAGGATGGCTTCTGATACTGACAGCTAGGGGTTCCATAGCAACGGCAGGATGGCTTCTGGTACTGACAGCTAGGGGTTCCATAGCAACGGCAGGATGGCTTCTGGTACTGACAGCTAGGGGTTCCATAGCAACGGCAGGATGGCTTCTGATACTGACAGCTAGGGGTTCCATAGCAACGGCAGGATGGCTTCTGATACTGACAGCTAGGGGTTCCATAGCAACGGCAGGATGGTTTCTGATACTGACAGCTAGGGGTTCCATAGCAACGGCAGGATGGCTTCTGGTACTGACAGCTAGGGGTTCCATAGCAACGGCAGGATGGCTTCTGGTACTGACAGCTAGGGGTTCCATAGCAACGGCAGGATGGCTTCGTACTGCAGAGACAACATCTTCGAAGGTTCTCTCTGTATTTAGATCCATTTGAGCAGCACTGCATCATTTAGGGAAAGGGAATGGAGGAAATCAGACATTTTGTTGTGGTATCTGCAGTGGTCTATGAGGTGTAGAGATGTTGATCCAACTTTTGGGGTCCGTAGTAACAGCTCCTGTACTATATGTAATTCTGTTCTATTTGCCTGTATCCCTCTCAGCTGTAACGACTCTAGTTGGTGGAAGGGAGAGGAGGACCAAAAATGCAGCGTGGTAAGTGTTCGTCATGTTTTAATTGAACAAACTGAACACTACACAAAATAACAACGAAGAGAAAACTAAACAGTTCTGCCAGGTGAACAGACACTAAAAAGAAATGAAACACCCACAACCAAAATGGGGGAAAAGTCTACCTAAGTATGATTCTCAATCAGAGACAACCAGGCTACCTAAGTATGATTCTCAATCAGAGACAACCAGGCTACCTAAGTATGATTCTCAATCAGAGACAACCAGGCTACCTAAGTATGATTCTCAATCAGAGACAACCAGGCTACCTAAGTATGATTCTCAATCAGAGACAACCAGGCTACCTAAGTATGATTCTCAATCAGAGACAACCAGGCTACCTAAGTATGATTCTCAATCAGAGACAACCAGGCTACCTAAGTATGATTCTCAATCAGAGACAACGAACGACACCTGCCTCTGATTGAGAACCATACTACGCCAAACACATAGAAATATAACAACATAGAAAGAAGAACATAGACTACCCACCCCAACTCACGCCCTGACCAACCTAACACAAAGACATAAAAAAGGAACTAAGGTCAGAACGTGACAGTAACAGCTGCAGTACTATGTGTAATTCTATGAATAGCTCTATTGGCCTGTGTACCTCTCAGCTGGCGTGCCAGTAGTTTATCCGGTTTATCACCCATTGCAAAGTGTTTTTATTTCATCTTTAATAGCATTGTGTTTACTTGGTTGGAGAGAATAGTATTGTATTCATATTTTAGTTTTCGTTATGTTATTCAACTTGGAAGATAAGGGCGCTTCCATGTCGTCTCTCTCAAGCACCGGGAGCTGGGCATCGATTTCTAATAATCTTCTCTGCCTACATTTTATCATGGTAGCCTCATATGATACTATATGTCCTTTCATAACAGCCTTAAATGCCTCCACACAAAGTGGTGTCGGATACATCTGCAGTATCATTCTGGGACAGTCGTAATTAAATTGGCTGTTTGTTGGTGAAATTTGGTAAAAAGCCATTTTGACATTTGCTCAGTACATTGTTTTCACTGAGGAAGTGTAGAAGTCTGCTGTTAATGATAATGCAGAGGATTTTGCCAAGGTTACTGTTGACGCATATCCCACGGTAGTTATTGGGGTCAAATTTGTCTCCACTTTTGTGAATTGGGGTGATCCGTCCTTGGTTCCAAATATTGGGGAAGATGTCAGAGCTAAGGATGATGTTAAAGAGTTTAAGTATAGCCAATTGGAATTTGTGGTCTGTATGTTTTATCATTTCATTGAGGATACCATCAACACCACAGGCCTTTTTGGGTTGGAGGGTTTTTATTTTGTCCTGTAGTTCATTGAAGGTAATTGGAGAATCCAGTGGGTTCTGGTAGTCTTTAATTGTTGATTCTAAGATTTGTATTTTATCATGTATGTGTTTTTGCTGTTTGTTCTTTGTTATAGAGCAAAAAAGATTGGGGAAGTGGTTTACCCATACATCTCTGTTTTGGGTAGATAACTCTTCATGTTGTTGTTTGTTTAGTGTTTTCCAATTTTCCCAGAGGTGAATGGAGTGTATGGATTCTTCAATTACATTGAGCTGATTTCTGACTGTTTCTTCTTTTTCCGTAGTGTATTTCTGTATTGTTTCAGTGATTCAGGGTTTCTGGGTTTTCTGGGTCTCTATGTATATGGTTGGTGTCACGTTCTGACCTTAGTTCTGTTATTATATCTTTGTTTTTAGTATGGTCAGGGCGTGAGTTGGGTGGGTTGTCTATGTTCGTTTTTCTATAATTTGGGATTTCTGTGTTCGGCCTAGTATGGTTCTCAATCAGAGGCAGCTGTCAAGCGTTGTCCCTGATTGAGAATCATACTTAGGTAGCCTGGTTGTCCCTGATTGAGAATCATACTTAGGTAGCCTGGTTGTCCCTGATTGAGGATCATACTTAGGTAGCCTGGTTGTCCCTGATTGAGGATCATACTTAGGTAGCCTGGTTGTCCCTGATTGAGGATCATACTTAGGTAGCCTGGTTGTCCCTGATTGAGAATCATACTTAGGTTGCCTGGTTGTCCCTGATTGAGAATCATACTTAGGTAGCTTGTTTGTCCCTGATTGAGAACCATACTTAGGTAGCCTGGTTGTCCCTGATTGAGGATCATACTTAGGTAGCCTGGTTGTCCCTGATTGAGGATCATACTTAGGTAGCCTGGTTGTCCCTGATTGAGGATCATACTTAGGTAGCCTGGTTGTCCCTGATTGAGGATCATACTTAGGTAGCCTGGTTGTCCCTGATTGAGAATCATACTTAGGTTGCCTGGTTGTCCCTGATTGAGAATCATACTTAGGTAGCCTGGTTGTCCCTGATTGAGGATCATACTTAGGTAGCCTGGTTGTCCCTGATTGAGGATCATACTTAGGTAGCCTGGTTGTCCCTGATTGAGGATCATACTTAGGTAGCCTGGTTGTTCCTGATTGGGGATCATACTTAGGTAGCCTGGTTGTCCCTGATTGAGGATCATACTTAGGTAGCCTGGTTGTCCCTGATTGAGGATCATACTTAGGTAGCCTGGTTGTCCCTGATTGAGGATCATACTTAGGTAGCCTGGTTGTCCCTGATTGAGGATCATATTACAGTTTAACGTTTTGTCCAGGCAGTTGTCTAAAAGGGATTGAATTTGTTGTTGCCTAACTTTTTTTTGGAAGGTTTCCACACTACTTTCCTTCCATCTGTAGCACTTCTCAATGTTATCCAGTTCCTTTGGCTTTGATGCCTCATTATTTGAGTATTGCTCTGTTCAAGTAGTCTGTGATTTTTCTGTGATCTGATAGGGGTGTCAGTGGGCTGACTGTGAACGCTTTGAGAGACTCTGGGTTGAGGTCTCTCACTCTGTCTCACACAAACAAACACACACACACACTTGATGCTCCAAAACACAGTGACCTTTGGTAGACTAGCCAAAATGTCAAGATGTACTGTTTTCTTTCTCTGCTTTAAATAGCAGAGTTATTATTATTTATTTTTTTAAATTAACCCATTCCCCCCCCCCCCCCTCCCCGGAGAACACACATCTTAAAACATGTATTATTTTGTATGTATATAGATTTTGAGTACACATTTTACATACATGGTCCTTAAATGGTCCACCCCTCAGCCCATCCACCTATCACCATAGACCACCCCTCAGCCCATCCACCTATCACCATAGACCACCCCTCAGCCCATCCACCTATCACCATAGACCACCCCTCAGCCCATCCACCTATCACCATAGACCACCCCTCAGCCCATCCACCTATCACCATAGACCACCCCTCAGCCCATCCACCTATCACCATAGACCACCCCTCAGCCCATCCACCTATCACCATAGACCAACCCTCAGCCCATCCACCTATCACCATAGACCACCCCTCAGCCCATCCACCTATCACCATAGACCACCCCTCAGCCCATCCACCTATCACCATAGACCACCCCTCAGCCCATCCACCTATCACCATAGACCACCCCTCAGCCCATCCACCTATCACCATAGACCACCCCTCAGCCCATCCACCTATCACCATAGACCACCCCTCAGCCCATCCACCTATCACCATAGACCACCCCTCAGCCCATCCACCTATCACCATAGACCACCCCTCAGCCCATCCACCTATCACCATAGACCACCCCTCAGCCCATCCACCTATCACCATAGACCAACCCTCAGCCCATCCACCTATCACCATAGACCACCCCTCAGCCCATCCACCTATCACCATAGACCACCCCTCAGCCCATCCACCTATCACCATAGACCACCCCTCAGCCCATCCACCTATCACCATAGACCACCCCTCAGCCCATCCACCTATCACCATAGACCAACCCTCAGCCCATCCACCTATCACCATAGACCACCCCTCAGCCCATCCACCTATCACCATAGACCACCCCTCAGCCCATCCACCTATCACTATAGACCACCCCTCAGCCCATCCACCTATCACCATAGACCACCCCTCAGCCCATCCCACCTATCACCATAGACCACCCCTCAGCCCATCCACCTATCACCATAGACCACCCCTCATTCACTATCAGCCCATCCGACCTATCACCATAGACCACCCCTCAGCCCATCCCACCTATCACCATAGACCACCCCTCAGCCCATCCACCTATCACCATAGACCACCCCTCAGCCCATCCCACCTATCACCATAGACCACCCCTCAGCCCATCCCACCTATAACCATAGACCACCCCTCAGCCCATCCCACCTATCACCATAGACCACCCCTCAGCCCATCCACCTATCACCTTAGATCAGCCCATCCTACCCATCACCATAGACCACCCCTCAGCCCATCCACCTATCACCATAGACCACCCCTCAGCCACTCTCAGCCCATCCCACCTATCACCATAGACCACCCCTCAGCCACTCTCAGCCCATCCCACCTATCACCATAGACCACCCCTCATTCACTATCAGCCCATCCACCTATCACCATAGACCACCCCTCAGCCCATCCACCTATCACCATAGGCCACCCCTCAGCCCATCCCACCTATCACCATAGACCACCCCTCATTCACTATCAGCCCATCCTACCCATCACCATAGACCACCCCTCAGCCCATCCACCTATCACCATAGGCCACCCCTCAGCCCATCCCACCTATCACCATAGACCACCCCTCAGCCCATCCCACCTATCACCATAGACCACCCCTCAGCCCATCCACCCATCACCATAGACCACCCCTCAGCCCATCCACCTATCACCATAGGCCACCCCTCAGCCCATCCCACCTATCACCATAGACCACCCCTCAGCCCATCCCACCTATCACCATAGACCACCCCTCAGCCCATCCACCTATCACCATAGACAACCCCTCAGCCCATCCACCTATCACCTTAGATCAGCCCATCCTACCCATCACCATAGACCACCCCTCAGCCCATCCACCTATCACCATAGACCACCCCTCAGCCCATCCACCTATCACCATAGACCACCCCTCAGCAACTCTCAGACCATCCTACCCATCACCATAGACCTCAGCTCTCTAATCCCACCCCTCAGCCCATCCTACCCATCACCATAGACCACCCCTCAGCCCATCCACCTATCACCATAGACCACCCCTCAGCCCATCCACCTATCACCATAGACCACCCCTCATTCACTATCAGCCCATCCGACCTATCACCATAGACCACCCCTCAGCCCATCCCGCCTATCACCATCGACCACCCCTCAGCCCATCACACCTATCACCATAGACCACCCCTCAGCCACTCTCAGCCCATCCCACCTACCACCATAGACCACCCCTCAGCCACTCTCAGCCCATCCCACCTATCACCATAGACCACCCCTCAGCCACTCTCAGCCCATTCCACCTATCACCATAGACCACCCCTCATTCACTCTCAGCCCATCCCATCTATCACCATAGACCACCCCTCAGCCACTCTCAGCCCATCCCACCTATCACCATAGACTACCCCTCAACCTCTCAGCCCATCCCATCTATCACCATAGACCACCCCTCAACCTCTCAGCCCATCCCACCTATCACCATAGACCACCCCTCAGCCACTCTCAGCCCATCCCACCTATCACCATAGACCACCCCTCATTCACTCTCAGCCCATCCCATCTATCACCATAGACCACCCCTCAGCCACTCTCAGCCCATCCCACCTATCACCATAGACCACCCCTCAACCTCTCAGCCCATCCCATCTATCACCATAGACCACCCCTCAACCTCTCAGCCCATCCCACCTATCACCATAGACCACCCCTCAGCCCATCCCATCTATCACCATAGACCACCCCTCAGCCACTCTCAGCCCATCCCACCTATCACCATAGACCACCCCTCAGCCTCTCAGCCCATCCCACCTATCACCATAGACCACCCCTCAGCCTCTCAGCCCATCCCACCTATCACCATAGACCACCCCTCAGCCTCTCAGCCCATCCCATCTATCACCATAGACCAACACTCAGCCCATCCCACCTATCACCATAGACCACTCCTCAGCCTCTCAGCCCATCCCACCTATCACCATAGACCACCCCTCAGCATCTCAGCCCATCCCATCTATCACCATAGACCAACACTCAGCCCATCCCACCTATCACCATAGACCACCCCTCAGCCTTTCAGCCCATCCCATCTATCACCATAGACCACCCATCAGCCTCTCAGCCCATCCCATCTATCACCATAGACCACACTTGATTGGATTCCATGTGCCATATATGTTTTAATTGTGCTGTGATGTTATGTAAGAGGTTGAGTTAACAGACCAGGTTGAATACATGTCTCTGTTCATTGGCCAAGTATTTACACAAATGCAGGCCTTCCCTGATGTCACTTGTTCTGTGTTTCTCTGTGGTCCAGACATGTAGTTGTTTTTAGGGTTTCCTGCTGTGCTGTTTGTTCTCTGCACAGTGGTCACACCACATTTGTTTATCCATCTTCCCTGCTGTTCTGAAACGGCTTTGACTGAATGAGCTCTCTCTCTCTCTCTCTCTCACACACACACACACACACACACACACACACACACACACACACACACACACACACACACACACACACCACACACACACACATGCAACCTTTCTATCCAGAGACTCTTACAGCCATCCACCATTCCCACACCCTAGCAAAAACAAAACCTACTTGAAGGTAACAGAGCTCACTGTTGCCCCTAGTGGTCGGTTTACAAGTCATCGCCTGTCGTCCTCGGATACTGACTTGTATCACAAGTGACCTGGCATAAACCATGTGACTCTGAAACCACAAGTTGCGAGTTTGAATCCAGCGATAAAAAGTTGTTTTTGATATTTTTGTTTTTAAGCCTATCCCGAACCTTAACCCTTGCCTTAACCATTCAGATTTAATGCCTAACCTTAACCATTCAGATTTAATGCCTAACCTTAATTTGGGAAAGGCGTACTGCTAGCGCCCGGCCTAGCCAACATCCGGTGAACTTGCAGAGCGCAAAATTCAAAAATACAGAATTCGTAATATTAAACATTAATGAAAATACAAGTGTTATACATCGGTTAAAAGCTTAACTTCTTGTTAATCCAGCCGCTTTGTCAGATTTCAAAAAGGCTTTATGGCAAAAGCATAACATGCGATTATCTGAGGACAGCACCCCACGTTCAAAAGCATTAAAAACATTTTCCAACCAAGCAGATGCATCACGAAAGTCAGAAATAGCGCAAAAATAAATCACTTACCTTTGAAGATCATCCTCTGTTTGCAATCCAAAGGGTGCCAGCTACATCACAAATGGTCGCTTTGTTCGATAAAGTCCTTCTTTATATCCCCAAAAAGTCAGTTTTGTTGGTGCGCTTGACTCAGTAATCCAACGGTTTCCCTCGTTCAAAATGCATACAAAATGAATCCCGTAAGTTACCAATAAAATTCTTCCAAACAAGTCAAGCAGCATTCCTAATCAATCCTCAGGTACCCTAATATGTAAATAAATGATACAATTTAAGATGGAGAATAGTATTGTTGTTACCTGAGATAAATAAGTAAGTGCGCGGCCAGAATGCGCTACAAGACAAACACTACAGCCAAAATGGGAGAGACTTACAAAAACGATAAATTCTACATTATTTTAACAGTTTTGGAAACTGTAGAGTGTTTTCTATCCAATACTACCAATTATATGCATATCCTAGCTTTTTGGGCCTGAGTAACAGTCCTCATTCATCCAAACTTCCAAATACTGCCCCCTATCCCGAAGAAGTTAACCATTCAGAGTTAATGCCTGACCTTAACCATTCAGAGTTAATGCCTGACCTTAACCATTCAGAGTTAATGCCTGACCTTAACCATTCAGAGTTAATGCCTGACCTTAACCATTCAGAGTTAATGCCTGACCTTAACCATTCAGAGTTAATGCCTGACCTTAACCATTCAGAGTAAATGTTTGCACGTTTGCAATAACTTTGAGAAACATGGATGATGGTCTAAACAGTGAGACTTTTTGAGCTAGTTTAGTTGTCTGTGTGTTTGTGTGTCTGTGTGTCTGTGTGTCTGTGTGTCTGTGTGTGCGCGTGCGTGTTGTGTCTGTGTGTCTGTGTGTCTGTGTGGCTGTGTGGCTGTGTGTCTGTCTGTCTGTCTGTCTGTCTGTCTGTCTGTGGTGCACCTCTTTAATGCGGTATAACACTCCAGGTTTCTGCTACAGGTGGTAGTAGGTTTCTGCTACAGGAGGTAGTAGGTTTCTGCTACAGGTGGTAGTAGGTTTCTGCTACAGGAGGTAACAGGTTTCTGCTACAGGGGGTAGTAGGTTTCTGCTACAGGAGGTAACAGGTTTCTGCTACAGGAGGTAACAGGTTTCTGCTACAGGGGGTAGTAGGTTTCTGCTACAGGTGGTAGTAGGTTTCTGCTACAGGAGGTAACAGGTTTCTGCTACAGGTGGTAGTAGGTTTCTGCTACAGGTGGTAGTAGGTTTCTGCTACAGGGGGTAGTAGGTTTCTGCTACAGGAGGTAACAGGTTTCTGCTACAGGGGGTAGTAGGTTTCTGCTACAGGAGGTAACAGGTTTCTGCTACAGGAGGTAACAGGTTTCTGCTACAGGTGGTAGTAGGTTTCTGCTACAGGTGGTAGTAGGTTTCTGCTACATGGGGCCCTAGGGGACAATCCACTCAGTGTCTGTATCTGGCTCACACACACACACAGGCAGACAGACAGGCAGACAGAGCAGGCACGCAGATACAAAGAGCCAAAGCTCAGCTGTAGGGGGAGCCAGAGATGTTGACAAGTTGTCATTATGATAGGTGATCTGCTTTACAGGGTCCTCGGGTTTAGATCAGGGGTCTCAAACACACCAGACATCCAGAAACGATGGCCTGCAGGACTATGGTGTGTTTGTGTGTACGTGTGGGTGTGCCATCCCAGAGTTTTGTGTTTCCTTTCTGTTTCCGTGGTGTGTGTGTAACAGTATAATTTTAGACCGTCCCCTCGCCCATACCCGGGCGCGAACCACCCTCTGCACACATCAACAACAGTCACCCACGAAGCATCGTTACCCATCGCTCCACAAAAGCCGCGGCCCTTGCAGTGCAAGGGGAACTACTACTTCAAGGTCTCAGAGCAAGTGAGGTCACCGATTGAAACGCTATTTAGCGCGCACCACCGCTAACTAGCTAGCCGTTTCACATCCGTTACATGTGTATGCTTCTACCCTGTAGTCAAGTTCTGAGTGATGAACTGAGAGAGAGAAAGAGAGAGAGAGAAACAACAGCACGTAACCTTGCATTGTCTTGGCACGCCTTTTGGCATCATGGCATCACTTTTATTCTCTCTCTCTCTCGATCTGTCTGTCTGCCTGGCTCTCTCTGTCTATCTGTCTGTCTGTCTATCTGTCTGTCTGTCTGTCTGTCTGTGTGTCTGTGTGTCTGTCTCTCTCTCTCTCTCTCTCTCTCTCTCTCTCTCTCTCTCTCTCTCTCGCACTCTGTCTCTCTCTGTCTCTCTCTCTCTCTCACTCTCTCTCTCTCTCTCTCTCTCTCTCTCTCTCTCTCTCTCTCTCTCCCGACACCCCTGAAGTGCATGTTTAATCCCTAAGCTCTCATCGTTAGAAGCTAGCATCACGCAAGCCTGCCTGTCTGTGTCGCATTCTCACATCTACTACAGAACTGACAAACACACACAGAGACACACACACGCAGCCGCTTGGCGGGGGGCACCATGCTCGCGGCTTCAGGTCCTCTCTCTCTTCTTTGCCTCTAATGTAGCACTGAGGCAGACATACAATGGCCGTGACATGTTTAGTGACTGTGACTGGATGAAGGAAATAAACAAACATTAGAATAGTTCACTGTGGTAAATCAATAATAATTGTTCTTCTGGTATTGCGCATCGCATAAAGATTGAAAAAATGTTAGGTAAAAATCTATACATAATAGTAAATAAGGTTATCCAAACTGTAATTATATACCTATAGCAGTAAAATAAAATATATACATGCATACATACATACATACATACATACATACATACTGTATATACAGTGGGGCAAAAAAAGTATTTAGTCAGTCACCAATTGTGCAAGTTCTCCCACTTAAAAAGATGAGAGAGGCCTGTAATTTTCATCATTGGTACACTTCAACTATGACAGACAAAATTAGAAAAAAAATCCAGAAAATCACATTGTCGGATTTTTAATAAAACAAAAGATAAAACAGTACATCATATAACATTATTACACCACTACATATCTACCATACAACATGTATAATACCACCATACAACATGTATAATACCACCATACAACATGTATAATACCACCATACAACATGTATAATACCACCATACAACATGTATAACACCACCATACAACATGTATAATACCACCATACAACATGTATAATACCACCACTACAATACAACATGTATAATACCACCACTACAATACAACATGTATAATACCACCATACAACATGTATAATACCACCATACAACATGTATAATACCACCACTACAATACAACATGTATAATACCACCATACAACATGTATAATACCACCATACAACATGTATAATACCACCATACAACATGTATAATACCACCATACAACATGTATAATACCACCATACAACATGTATAATACCACCATACAACATGTATAATACCACCACTACAATACAACATGTATAATACCACCACTACAATACAACATGTATAATACCACCATACAACATGTATAATACCACCACTACAATACAACATGTATAATACCACCATACAACATGTATAATACCACCATACAACATGTATAATACCACCACTACAATACAACATGTATAATACCACCATACAACATGTATAATACCACCACTACAATACAACATGTATAATACCACCATACAACATGTATAATACCACCATACAACATGTATAATACCACCATACAACATGTATAATACCACCACTACAATACAACATGTATAATACCACCATACAACATGTATAATACCACCATACAACATGTATAATACCACCATACAACATGTATAATACCACCACTACAATACAACATGTATAATACCACCATACAACATGTATAATACCACCATACAACATGTATAATACCACCACTACAATACAACATGTATAATACCACCATACAACATGTATAATACCACCATACAACATGTATAATACCACCACTACAATACAACATGTATAATACCACCATACAACATGTATAATACCACCACTACAATACAACATGTATAATACCACCATACAACATGTATAATACCACCATACAACATGTATAATACCACCATACAACATGTATAATACCACCATACAACATGTATAATACCACCACTACAATACAACATGTATAATGCCACCATACAACATGTATAATACCACCACTACAATACAACATGTATAATACCACCACTACAATACAACATGTATAATACCACCACTACAATACAACATGTATAATACCACCACTACAATACAACATGTATAATACCACCACTACAATACAGCATGTATAATACCACCATACAACATGTATAATACCACCATACAACATGTATAATACCACCACTACAATACAACATGTATAATACCACCATACAACATGTATAATACCACCATACAACATGTATAATACCACCACTACAATACAACATGTATAATACCACCACTACAATACAACATGTATAATACCACCACTACAATACAACATGTATAATACCACCACTACAATACAACATGTATAATACCACCACTACAATACAACATGTATAATACCACCACTACAATACAACATGTATAATACCACCATACAACATGTATAATACCACCATACAACATGTATAATACCACCATACAACATGTATAATACCACCACTACAATACAACATGTATAATACCACCACTACAATACAACATGTATAATACCACCATACAACATGTATAATACCACCACTACAATACAACATGTATAATACCACCATACAACATGTATAATACCACCACTACAATACAACATGTATAATACCACCATACAACATGTATAATACCACCATACAACATGTATAATACCACCACTACAATACAACATGTATAATACCACCATACAACATGTATAATACCACCACTACAATACAACATGTATAATACCACCATACAACATGTATAATACCACCACTACAATACAACATGTATAATACCACCATACAACATGTATAATACCACCATACAACATGTATAATACCACCATACAACATGTATAATACCACCACTACAATACAACATGTATAATACCACCACTACAATACAACATGTATAATACCACCACTACAATACAACATGTATAATACCACCACTACAATACAACATGTATAATACCACCATACAACATGTATAATACCACCACTATAATACAACATGTATAATACCACCATACAACATGTATAATACCACCATACAACATGTATAATACCACCATACAACATGTATAATACCACCATACAACATGTATAATACCACCATACAACATGTATAATACCACCATACAACATGTATAATACCACCATACAACATGTATAATACCACCACTACAATACAACATGTATAATACCACCACTACAATACAACATGTATAATACCACCACTACAATACAACATGTATAATACCACCATACAACATGTATAATACCACCATACAACATGTATAATACCACCATACAACATGTATAATACCACCATACAACATGTATAATACCACCACTAAAATACAACATGTATAATACCACCATACAACATGTATAATACCACCATACAACATGTATAATACCACCACTACAATACAACATGTATAATACCACCATACAACATGTATAATACCACCACTACAATACAACATGTATAATACCACCATACAACATGTATAATACCACCATACAACATGTATAATACCACCATACAACATGTATAATACCACCATACAACATGTATAATACCACCATACAACATGTATAATACCACCACTACAATACAACATGTATAATACCACCATACAACATGTATAACACCACCATACAACATGTATAACACCACCATACAACATGTATAATACCACCACTACAATACAACATGTATAATACCACCATACAACATGTATAACACCACCATACAACATGTATAATACCACCATACAACATGTATAATACCACCATACAACATGTATAATACCACCACTACAATACAACATGTATAATACCACCATACAACATGTATAATACCACCACTACAATACAACATGTATAATACCACCATACAACATGTATAATACCACCATACAACATGTATAATACCACCATACAACATGTATAATACCACCATACAACATGTATAATACCACCATACAACATGTATAATACCACCATACAACATGTATAATACCACCACTACAATACAACATGTATAATACCACCATACAACATGTATAATACCACCATACAACATGTATAATACCACCACTACAATACAACATGTATAATACCACCATACAACATGTATAATACCACCACTACAATACAACATGTATAATACCACCATACAACATGTATAATACCACCATACAACATGTATAATACCACCATACAACATGTATAATACCACCATACAACATGTATAATACCACCATACAACATGTATAATACCACCATACAACATGTATAATACCACCATACAACATGTATAATACCACCACTACAATACAACATGTATAATACCACCATACAACATGTATAATACCACCATACAACATGTATAATACCACCACTACAATACAACATGTATAACACCACCACTACAATACAACATGTATAATACCACCACTACAATACAACATGTATAATACCACCATACAACATGTATAATACCACCATACAACATGTATAATACCACCACTACAATACAACATGTATAATACCACCACTACAATACAACATGTATAATACCACCATACAACATGTATAATACCACCATACAACATGTATAATACCACCACTACAATACAACATGTATAATACCACCACTACAATACAACATGTATAATACCACCATACAACATGTATAATACCACCACTACAATACAACATGTATAATACCACCATACAACATGTATAATACCACCATACAACATGTATAATACCACCATACAACATGTATAATACCACCAATACAACATGTATAATACCACCACTACAATACAACATGTATAATACCACCACTACAACATGTATAATACCACCATACAACATGTATAATACCACCACTACAATACAACATGTATAATACCACCATACAACATGTATAATACCACCACTACAATACAACATGTATAATACCACCATACAACATGTATAATACCACCACCACTACAATACAACATGTATAATACCACCACTACAATACAACATGTATAATACCACCATACAACATGTATAATACCACCACTACAATACAACATGTATAATACCACCATACAACATGTATAATACCACCATACAACATGTATAATACCACCACTACAATACAACATGTATAATACCACCATACAACATGTATAATACCACCACTACAATACAACATGTATAATACCACCATACAACATGTATAATACCACCATACAACATGTATAATACCACCATACAACATGTATAATACCACCATACAACATGTATAATACCACCACTACAATACAACATGTATAATACCACCATACAACATGTATAATACCACCACTACAATACAACATGTATAATACCACCATACAACATGTATAATACCACCACTACAATACAACATGTATAATACCACCACTACAATACAACATGTATAATACCACCACTACAATACAACATGTATAATACCACCACTACAATACAACATGTATAATACCACCACTACAATACAACATGTATAATACCACCATACAACATGTATAATACCACCACTACAATACAACATGTATAATACCACCATACAACATGTATAATACCACCATACAACATGTATAATACCACCACTACAATACAACATGTATAATACCACCACTACAATACAACATGTATAATACCACCACTACAATACAACATGTATAATACCACCACTACAATACAACATGTATAATACCACCACTACAATACAACATGTATAATACCACCACTACAATACAACATGTATAATACCACCATACAACATGTATAATACCACCATACAACATGTATAATACCACCATACAACATGTATAATACCACCACTACAATACAACATGTATAATACCACCACTACAATACAACATGTATAATACCACCATACAACATGTATAATACCACCACTACAATACAACATGTATAATACCACCATACAACATGTATAATACCACCATACAACATGTATAATACCACCATACAACATGTATAATACCACCATACAACATGTATAATACCACCACTACAATACAACATGTATAATACCACCATACAACATGTATAATACCACCACTACAATACAACATGTATAATACCACCATACAACATGTATAATACCACCATACAACATGTATAATACCACCATACAACATGTATAATACCACCACTACAATACAACATGTATAATACCACCATACAACATGTATAATACCACCATACAACATGTATAATACCACCACTACAATACAACATGTATAATACCACCATACAACATGTATAATACCACCATACAACATGTATAATACCACCACTACAATACAACATGTATAATACCACCATACAACATGTATAATACCACCACTACAATACAACATGTATAATACCACCATACAACATGTATAATACCACCATACAACATGTATAATACCACCACTACAATACAACATGTATAATACCACCATACAACATGTATAATACCACCACTACAATACAACATGTATAATACCACCACTACAATACAACATGTATAATACCACCACTACAATACAACATGTATAATACCACCACTACAATACAACATGTATAATACCACCATACAACATGTATAATACCACCATACAACATGTATAATACCACCACTACAATACAACATGTATAATACCACCACTATAATACAACATGTATAATACCACCATACAACATGTATAATACCACCATACAACATGTATAATACCACCATACAACATGTATAATACCACCATACAACATGTATAATACCACCATACAACATGTATAATACCACCATACAACATGTATAATACCACCATACAACATGTATAATACCACCATACAACATGTATAATACCACCACTACAATACAACATGTATAATACCACCACTACAATACAACATGTATAATACCACCACTACAATACAACATGTATAATACCACCATACAACATGTATAATACCACCATACAACATGTATAATACCACCATACAACATGTATAATACCACCACTACAATACAACATGTATAATACCACCATACAACATGTATAATACCACCATACAACATGTATAATACCACCACTACAATACAACATGTATAATACCACCATACAACATGTATAATACCACCACTACAATACAACATGTATAATACCACCATACAACATGTATAATACCACCATACAACATGTATAATACCACCATACAACATGTATAATACCACCACTACAATACAACATGTATAATACCACCATACAACATGTATAATACCACCACTACAATACAACATGTATAATACCACCATACAACATGTATAATACCACCATACAACATGTATAATACCACCATACAACATGTATAATACCACCATACAACATGTATAATACCACCATACAACATGTATAATACCACCATACAACATGTATAATACCACCATACAACATGTATAATAACACCACTACAATACAACATGTATAATACCACCATACAACATGTATAACACCACCATACAACATGTATAATACCACCATACAACATGTATAATACCACCACTACAATACAACATGTATAATACCACCATACAACATGTATAACACCACCATACAACATGTATAATACCACCACTACAATACAACATGTATAATACCACCATACAACATGTATAATACCACCATACAACATGTATAATACCACCACTACAATACAACATGTATAATACCACCATACAACATGTATAATACCACCACTACAATACAACATGTATAATACCACCATACAACATGTATAATACCACCATACAACATGTATAATACCACCATACAACATGTATAATACCACCATACAACATGTATAATACCACCATACAACATGTATAATACCACCATACAACATGTATAATACCACCACTACAATACAACATGTATAATACCACCATACAACATGTATAATACCACCATACAACATGTATAATACCACCACTACAATACAACATGTATAACACCACCACTACAATACAACATGTATAATACCACCACTACAATACAACATGTATAATACCACCATACAACATGTATAATACCACCATACAACATGTATAATACCACCACTACAATACAACATGTATAATACCACCACTACAATACAACATGTATAATACCACCATACAACATGTATAATACCACCATACAACATGTATAATACCACCACTACAATACAACATGTATAATACCACCACTACAATACAACATGTATAATACCACCATACAACATGTATAATACCACCACTACAATACAACATGTATAATACCACCATACAACATGTATAATACCACCATACAACATGTATAATACCACCATACAACATGTATAATACCACCACTACAACATGTATAATACCACCACTACAATACAACATGTATAATACCACCACTACAACATGTATAATACCACCATACAACATGTATAATACCACCACTACAATACAACATGTATAATACCACCATACAACATGTATAATACCACCACTACAATACAACATGTATAATACCACCATACAACATGTATAATACCACCACCACTACAATACAACATGTATAATACCACCACTACAATACAACATGTATAATACCACCATACAACATGTATAATACCACCACTACAATACAACATGTATAATACCACCATACAACATGTATAATACCACCACTACAATACAACATGTATAATACCACCATACAACATGTATAATACCACCATACAACATGTATAATACCACCATACAACATGTATAATACCACCACTACAATACAACATGTATAATACCACCACTACAATACAACATGTATAATACCACCATACAACATGTATAATACCACCATACAACATGTATAATACCACCATACAACATGTATAATACCACCACTACAACATGTATAATACCACCATACAACATGTATAACACCACCATACAACATGTATAATACCACCATACAACATGTATAATACCACCACTACAATACAACATGTATAATACCACCATACAACATGTATAACACCACCATACAACATGTATAACACCACCATACAACATGTATAATACCACCATACAACATGTATAATACCACCATACAACATGTATAATACCACCATACAAAATGTATAATACCACCACTACAATACAACATGTATAATACCACCATACAACATGTATAATACCACCATACAACATGTATAATACCACCATACAACATGTATAATACCACCATACAACATGTATAATACCACCATACAACATGTATAATACCACCACTACAATACAACATGTATAATACCACCATACAACATGTATAATACCACCACTACAATACAACATGTATAATACCACCATACAACATGTATAATACCACCACTACAATACAACATGTATAATACCACCATACAACATGTATAATACCACCATACAACATGTATAATACCACCATACAACATGTATAATACCACCACTACAATACAACATGTATAATACCACCACTACAATACAACATGTATAATACCACCACTACAATACAACATGTATAATACCACCATACAACATGTATAATACCACCACTACAATACAACATGTATAATACCACCACTACAATACAACATGTATAATACCACCACTACAATACAACATGTATAATACCACCACTACAATACAACATGTATAATACCACCACTACAATACAACATGTATAATACCACCATACAACATGTATAATACCACCATACAACATGTATAATACCACCATACAACATGTATAATACCACCACTACAATACAACATGTATAATACCACCATACAACATGTATAATACCACCATACAACATGTATAATACCACCACTACAATACAACATGTATAATACCACCATACAACATGTATAATACCACCACTACAATACAACATGTATAATACCACCATACAACATGTATAATACCACCATACAACATGTATAATACCACCATACAACATGTATAATACCACCACTACAATACAACATGTATAATACCACCATACAACATGTATAATACCACCATACAACATGTATAATACCACCATACAACATGTATAATACCACCATACAACATGTATAATACCACCATACAACATGTATAATACCACCATACAACATGTATAATACCACCACTACAATACAACATGTATAATACCACCATACAACATGTATAATACCACCATACAACATGTATAATACCACCATACAACATGTATAATACCACCATACAACATGTATAACACCACCATACAACATGTATAATAACACCACTACAATACAACATGTATAATACCACCATACAACATGTATAATACCACCACTACAATACAACATGTATAATACCACCATACAACATGTATAATACCACCATACAACATGTATAATACCACCATACAACATGTATAATACCACCACTACAATACAACATGTATAATACCACCATACAACATGTATAATACCACCACTACAATACAACATGTATAATACCACCATACAACATGTATAATACCACCATACAACATGTATAATACCACCACTACAATACAACATGTATAATACCACCATACAACATGTATAATACCACCATACAACATGTATAATACCACCATACAACATGTATAATACCACCATACAACATGTATAATACCACCATACAACATGTATAATACCACCATACAACATGTATAATACCACCATACAACATGTATAATACCACCATACAACATGTATAATACCACCACTACAATACAACATGTATAATACCACCACTACAATACAACATGTATAATACCACCATACAACATGTATAATACCACCACTACAATACAACATGTATAATACCACCATACAACATGTATAATACCACCATACAACATGTATAACACCACCATACAACATGTATAATACCACCATACAACAATATTACAATGTGTGTGTGTGTAGAGTGCGTGTGCATGTGTGTGTGTGTGTGTGTGTGTCTGTACGCGTGTGTGTGTGTGTGTGTGTCTGTACCTATGTGTGTGTCTTCACAGTCCCCGTTGCTCAAAAATGTGTATTTCCATGTAGTCATGGCTCTATGTAGTACTGTGGAATAGAGTTCCATGTAGTCATGGCTCTATGTAGTACTGTGGAATAGAGTTCCATGTGGTCATGGCTCTATGTAGTACTGTGGAATAGAGTTCCATGTAGTCATGGCTCTATGTAGTACTGTGGAATAGAGTTCCATGTAGTCATGGCTCTATGTAGTACTGTGGAATAGAGTTCCATGTAGTCATGGCTCTATGTAGTACTGTGGAATAGAGTTCCATGTAGTCATGGCTCTATGTAGTACTGTGGAATAGAGTTCCATGTAGTCATGGCTCTATGTAGTACTGTGGAATAGAGTTCCATGTAGTCATGGCTCTATGTAGTACTGTGGAATAGAGTTCCATGTAGTCATGGCTCTATGTAGTACTGTGTGCCTCCCATAGTCTGTTCTGGACTTGGGGACTGTGAAGAGACCTCTGGTGACATGTCATGTGGGGTATAAATGGATGTCTGAGCTGTGTGCTAGTAGTTTAAACACACAGCTCGGTATATCCAGCTTGTCAACACTTCTTACAAAAAACAAGTAGTGATGAAGTCAATCTCTCTGAGGGCAAAAGGTGGGGTGCAACACAACAGTAGGAATGTGTTCTTAATGTTGTGTACACTGTGTCGATCGGGTTTTTATTACACTATTTGACCATAGATGAAGTGTCCTCTGGTGGTATGTTTTATCAATTTGTTTTCGTCATCTTTCTTTTCTTTTCAACAACCAGAACAGTAGGTGGCAATGTTCATCCTTTCCATGTACGATAGCCAAGGAGATCCTCCCTGAAGAAAACTACAGCGACAACTTCCGTTCTAAAGACAGCTATTTCCGTGTTTGAGCTGACGCGTCGTTAGCGTTTTTTCAAACCAGTTCTGTTCTTACGTGTCAGTCTTTTTTTTCTTCACCGTAGAGCAAGAGACGGACCGGTCACTTCGGAACAATGGCACCTAAAGGTAGCAGCAAACAGCAATCCGAGGAAGACCTACTCCTCCAGGACTTCAGCCGAAACCTGTCTGCGAAGTCCTCCGCGCTTTTCTACGGAAATGCACTAATTGTGTCCGCAATTCCCATTTGTAAGTAGCAAGGCCGGACTGCGAATTGTATCATAGATGCATTGCATTGGATGGATATTCGACTACCGGTAGCAAGACATCTTTTTACCTAACATAACTAACTTACGTGGCATAACGATGTAACGTTTGTTACCTAGTTAGTATATGCCAGGTGAAGTTGTCTAGTTAGCTAGTTAAAGTTACTCGCTGATATTGTGGTTGTGTTGGTTATTAGCTACGTTATCCTAGACTTGATTAGCTAACAGGCACGTCATTGTGGGTCACTAACGTTAGCTATTCTGTTCACTGTGGCGCTACTATGTAATACTAAGTATCATAGAATGTGAACTGTTGTGACCCTCCCTGTTTTGTTTTCTTTCCTTGTTGTGGTTCAGGGCTGTTCTGGAGGATCTGGCACATGGACCTGGTCCAGTCAGCGGTCCTGTATGGTGTCATGACACTGGTCAGCACCTACCTGGTGGCCTTCGCCTACAAAAACGTCAAGTTCGTCCTCAAACACAAGTGAGTTTATCATACAAACATGAACACTCACTTAAAACTATGGCCTCCGTGTTCTACAATGCTTGGCAGTACGGTGAGTTTGTCATCGATCTGTAGTAGGTCGGTACCTAACTTCTAAATGTGCCTTATCTCTTGACCACAGAGTTGCCCAGAAGCGAGAGGATGCTGTCTCCAAGGAGGTGACAAGGAAACTCTCTGAGGCTGACAATCGCAAGATGTCACGCAAGGAGAAGGATGAGAGGTCAGTCTGCCAGCCAGTCTGTGATTGGACAGATAACATGTCAATCACTCCTGAGTGGGTTACCGAGTACTCTAGAAGACATTTCTTTCCCCTCTCAATTTCATGTTGTTGAAGCTGTAGTGGTCTAACAGCTATCCTGGGTACCAGCCTGTTTCTGGTCTCTTTAATATAGCCTGGGTACCAGCCTGTTTCTGGTCTCTTTAATATAGCCTGGGTACCAGCCTGTTTCTGGTCTCTTTAATATAGCCTGGGTACCAGCCTGTTTCTGGTCTCTTTAATATAGCCTGGGTACCAGCCTGTTTCTGGTCTCTTTAATATAGTCTAGTCCAGCCTGTTTCTGGTCTCTTTAATATAGTCTAGTCCAGCCTGTTTCTGGTCTCTTTAATATAGTCTAGTCCAGCCTGTTTCTGGTCTCTTTAATATAGCCTGGGTACCAGCCTGTTTCTGGTCTCTTTAATATAGCCTGGGTGCCAGCCTGTTTCTGGTCTCTTTAATATAGTCTAGTCCAGCCTGTTTCTGGTCTCTTTAATATAGTCTAGTCCAGCCTGTTTCTGGTCTCTTTAATATAGTCTAGTCCAGCCTGTTTCTGGTCTCTTTAATATAGTCTAGTCCAGCCTGTTTCTGGTCTCTTTAATATAGTCTAGTCCAGCCTGTTTCTGGTCTCTTTAATATAGCCTGGGTACCAGCCTGTTTCTGGTCTCTTTAATATAGCCTGGGTGCCAGCCTGTTTCTGGTCTCTTTAATATAGTCTGGGTACCAGCCTGTTTCTGGTCTCTTTAATATAGTCTAGTCCAGCCTGTTTCTGGTCTCTTTAATATAGCCTGGGTACCAGCCTGTTTCTGGTCTCTTTAATATAGTCTAGTCCAGCCTGTTTCTGGTCTCTTTAATATAGTCTAGTCCAGCCTGTTTCTGGTCTCTTTAATATAGCCTGGGTACCAGCCTGTTTCTGGTCTCTTTAATTTAGTCTGGGTACCAGCCTGTTTCTGGTCTCTTTAATATAGTCTAGTCCAGCCTGTTTCTGGTCTCTTTAATATAGTCTAGTCCAGCCTGTTTCTGGTCTCTTTAATATAGCCTGGGTACCAGTCTGTTTCTGGTCTCTTTAATATAGCCTGGGTGCCAGCCTGTTTCTGGTCTCTTTAATATAGTCTAGTCCAGCCTGTTTCTGGTCTCTTTAATATAGTCTAGTCCAGCTTGTTTCTGGTCTCTTTAATATAGTCTAGTCCAGCCTGTTTCTGGTCTCTTTAATATAGTCTAGTCCAGCCTGTTTCTGGTCTCTTTAATATAGTCTAGTCCAGCCTGTTTCTGGTCTCTTTAATATAGTCTAGTCCAGCCTGTTTCTGGTCTCTTTAATATAGTTTAGTCCAGCCTGTTTCTGGTCTCTTTAATATAGCCTGGGTACCAGTCTGTTTCTGGTCTCTTTAATATAGCCTGGGTGCCAGCCTGTTTCTGGTCTCTTTAATATAGTCTAGTCCAGCCTGTTTCTGGTCTCTTTAATATAGTCTAGTCCAGCTTGTTTCTGGTCTCTTTAATATAGTCTAGTCCAGCCTGTTTCTGGTCTCTTTAATATAGTCTAGTCCAGCCTGTTTCTGGTCTCTTTAATATAGTCTAGTCCAGCCTGTTTCTGGTCTCTTTAATATAGTCTAGCCCAGCCTGTTTCTGGTCTCTTTAATATAGCCTGGGTACCAGTCTGTTTCTGGTCTCTTTAATATAGCCTGGGTGCCAGCCTGTTTCTGGTCTCTTTAATATAGTCTAGTCCAGTCTGTTTCTGGTCTCTTTAATATAGTCTAGTCCAGCCTGTTTCTGGTCTCTTTAATATAGTCTAGTCCAGCCTGTTTCTGGTCTCTTTAATATAGTCTAGTCCAGCCTGTTTCTGGTCTCTTTAATATAGTCTAGTCCAGCCTGTTTCTGGTCTCTTTAATATAGTCTAGTCCAGCCTGTTTCTGGTCTCTTTAATATAGTCTAGTCCAGCCTGTTTCTGGTCTCTTTAATATAGTCTAGTCCAGCCTGTTTCTGGTCTCTTTAATATAGTCTAGTCCAGCCTGTTTCTGGTCTCTTTAATATAGTCTAGTCCAGCCTGTTTCTGGTCTCTTTAATATAGCCTGGGCGCCAGCCTGTTTCTGGTCTCTTTAATATAGTCTGGTCCAGCCTGTTTCTGGTCTCTTTAATATAGTCTAGTCCAGCCTGTTTCTGGTCTCTTTAATATAGTCTAGTCCAGCCTGTTTCTGGTCTCTTTAATATAGTCTAGTCCAGCCTGTTTCTGGTCTCTTTAATATAGCCTGGGTACCAGCCTGTTTCTGGTCTCTTTAATATAGTCTAGTCCAGCCTGTTTCTGGTCTCTTTAATATAGTCTGGTCCAGCCTGTTTCTGGTCTCTTTAATATAGTCTGGGCGCCAGTCTGTTTCTGGTCTCTTTAATATAGTCTGGGTACCAGCCTGTTTCTGGTCTCTTTAATATAGTCTAGTCCAGCCTGTTTCTGGTCTTTTTAATATAGCCTGGGTACCAGCCTGTTTCTGGTCTCTTTAATATAGTCTAGTCCAGCCTGTTTCTGGTCTCTTTAATATAGTCTAGTCCAGCCTGTTTCTGGTCTCTTTAATATAGTCTAGTCCAGCCTGTTTCTGGTCTCTTTAATATAGCCTGGGTGCCAGCCTGTTTCTGGTCTCTTTAATATAGCCTGGGTGCCAGCCTGTTTCTGGTCTCTTTAATATAGTCTAGTCCAGCCTGTTTCTGGTCTCTTTAATATAGTCTAGTCCAGCCTGTTTCTGGTCTCTTTAATATAGTCTAGTCCAGCCTGTTTCTGGTCTCTTTAATATAGTCTAGTCCAGCCTGTTTCTGGTCTCTTTAATATAGTCTAGTCCAGCCTGTTTCTGGTCTCTTTAATATAGTCTAGTCCAGCCTGTTTCTGGTCTCTTTAATATAGCCTGGGTACCAGCCTGTTTCTGGTCTCTTTAATATAGTCTAGTCCAGCCTGTTTCTGGTCTCTTTAATATAGTCTGGTCCAGCCTGTTTCTGGTCTCTTTAATATAGTCTGGGCGCCAGTCTGTTTCTGGTCTCTTTAATATAGTCTGGGTACCAGCCTGTTTCTGGTCTCTTTAATATAGTCTAGTCCAGCCTGTTTCTGGTCTTTTTAATATAGCCTGGGTACCAGCCTGTTTCTGGTCTCTTTAATATAGTCTAGTCCAGCCTGTTTCTGGTCTCTTTAATATAGCCTGGGTACCAGCCTGTTTCTGGTCTCTTTAATATAGTCTAGTCCAGCCTGTTTCTGGTCTCTTTAATATAGTCTAGTCCAGCCTGTTTCTGGTCTCTTTAATATAGTCTAGTCCAGCCTGTTTCTGGTCTCTTTAATATAGCCTGGGTGCCAGCCTGTTTCTGGTCTCTTTAATATAGTCTGGGCGCCAGTCTGTTTCTGGTCTCTTTAATATAGTCTGGGTACCAGCCTGTTTCTGGTCTCTTTAATATAGTCTAGTCCAGCCTGTTTCTGGTCTTTTTAATATAGCCTGGGTACCAGCCTGTTTCTGGTCTCTTTAATATAGTCTAGTCCAGCCTGTTTCTGGTCTCTTTAATATAGCCTGGGTACCAGCCTGTTTCTGGTCTCTTTAATATAGTCTAGTCCAGCCTGTTTCTGGTCTCTTTAATATAGTCTAGTCCAGCCTGTTTCTGGTCTCTTTAATATAGTCTAGTCCAGCCTGTTTCTGGTCTCTTTAATATAGCCTGGGTGCCAGCCTGTTTCTGGTCTCTTTAATATAGTCTAGTCCAGCCTGTTTCTGGTCTCTTTAATATAGTCTAGTCCAGCCTGTTTCTGGTCTCTTTAATATAGTCTAGTCCAGCCTGTTTCTGGTCTCTTTAATATAGTCTAGTCCAGCCTGTTTCTGGTCTCTTTAATATAGTCTAGTCCAGCCTGTTTCTGGTCTCTTTAATATAGTCTAGTCCAGTCTGTTTCTGGTCTCTTTAATATAGTCTAGTCCAGCCTGTTTCTGGTCTCTTTAATATAGTCTAGTCCAGTCTGTTTCTTGTCTCTTTAATATAGTCTAGTCCAGCCTGTTTCTGGTCTCTTTAAATATAGTCTAGTCCAGCCTGTTTCTGGTCTCTTTAATATAGTCTAGTCCAGCCTGTTTCTGGTCTCTTTAATATAGTCTAGTCCAGCCTGTTTCTGGTCTCTTTAATATAGTCTAGTCCAGCCTGTTTCTGGTCTCTTTAATATAGTCTGGGCGCCAGCCTGTTTCTGGTCTCTTTAATATAGCCTGGGTACCAGCCTGTTTCTGGTCTCTTTAATATAGTCTAGTCCAGTCTGTTTCTGGTCTCTTTAATATAGTCTAGTCCAGCCTGTTTCTGGTCTCTTTAATATAGTCTAGTCCAGCCTGTTTCTGGTCTCTTTAATATAGTCTAGTCCAGCCTGTTTCTGGTCTCTTTAATATAGTCTAGTCCAGTCTGTTTCTGGTCTCTTTAATATAGCCTGGGCTCCAGCCTGTTTCTGGTCTCTTTAATATAGCCTGGGCGCCAGTCTGTTTCTGGTCTCTTTAATATAGTCTAGTCCAGCCTGTTTCTGGTCTCTTTAATATAGTCTAGTCCAGCCTGTTTCTGGTCTCTTTAATATAGTCTAGTCCAGCCTGTTTCTGGTCTCTTTAATATAGTCTGGGTACCAGCCTGTTTCTGGTCTCTTTAATATAGTCTAGTCCAGCCTGTTTCTGGTCTCTTTAATATAGTCTAGTCCAGCCTGTTTCTGGTCTCTTTAATATAGTCTAGTCCAGCCTGTTTCTGGTCTCTTTAATATAGTCTAGTCCAGTCTGTTTCTGGTCTCTTTAATATAGTCTAGTCCAGCCTGTTTCTGGTCTCTTTAATATAGTCTAGTCCAGCCTGTTTCTGGTCTCTTTAATATAGTCTAGTCCAGCCTGTTTCTGGTCTCTTTAATATAGCCTGGGTACCAGTCTGTTTCTGGTCTCTTTAATATAGCCTGGGTACCAGTCTGTTTCTGGTCTCTTTAATATAGCCTGGGTACCAGCCTGTTTCTGGTCTCTTTAATATAGCCTGGGTACCAGCCTGTTTCTGGTCTCTTTAATATAGTCTAGTCCAGCCTGTTTCTGGTCTCTTTAATATAGTCTAGTCCAGCCTGTTTCTGGTCTCTTTAATATAGTCTAGTCCAGCCTGTTTCTGGTCTCTTTAATATAGTCTAGTCCAGCCTGTTTCTGGTCTCTTTAATATAGTCTAGTCCAGCCTGTTTCTGGTCTCTTTAATATAGCCTGGGTACCAGCCTGTTTCTGGTCTCTTTAATATAGTCTAGTCCAGCCTGTTTCTGGTCTCTTTAATATAGTCTAGTCCAGCCTGTTTCTGGTCTCTTTAATATAGTCTAGTCCAGCCTGTTTCTGGTATCTTTAATATAGCCTGGGTTCCCGGATTGTTTCTGGTCTCTGTAATATAGCCTGGGGGCCAGTCTGTTTCTGGCAACTCCTTACCGACTTTACATGTAAAATCACTTGAGAACAGAGTAGGTAAAAGCACAAACAGGTCTGGGACCAGGCTAGTGAGATCAGATCTGGACCAGGCTACCAAACAGCATGCTTACCCATTTAAACCCTGTTCTCAAGTACATGCACAAATGGTTGAACTCTTCCTTCCCCATGTTAGGATCCTGTGTAAGGAGGAGGTAACTGACTGATTTGATACAACCTTCTCCTCCCCATGTTAGGATCTTGTGGAAAAAGAACGAGGTAGCTGATTATGAGGCCACCACCTTCTCTATCTTCTATAACAACACTCTGTTCCTGGTCCTCGTCATCATCGCCTCCTTCTTCCTGCTGAAGAACTTCAACCCCACCGTGTATCCCATTTTAAGCACATTCATCATCAATTTAACTAGACAGGTAAAGTTCCAGTAGGAAATATGGGTGCTTTACTAAAGCTGAAAATAGATGAATGTTCCTTTACTAAATGATTGAGGCTTGACTCACATCCTGGCATTCTCATTGTCCTGTTGTGATGTAGTACTCGTAGAGGAAACTTCTTTGCTTATTCATTGGCTAGGCCACAGACTACAGCCAATCACTAGTTGGTTCAAGTACAGATTTTGTATTGAATCTTCAGGTTGCCACAGCTGTATTCTATGTACATGTCTGGATTGCTGTTTACCTCTGGCTGAAAAATGTCTGAGGAGTATGTGGGTGGGGTTGAGTGGAGATACTGAAATCTGTGTGTGTGTGTGTGTAGGAGATTCTTATTGCTCACCCATATACTATAAGTACGGTATGTAGCTCAACCTGAAGCGTTATTCCCTCGCACTAGTTGCCTGCCATTTCCTCCCAGGTATGTTTTTTTTTTCCTTAACCCATTGTTCCCCAGTAACTACATCCTGTCCATCAGTGCCTCATCTGGCCTCATCGCCCTGCTGTCCACTGGATCCAAGTAAACGAGGAAAGAAAGAAAATTAACAACTGAGAAGAGGAGGGTTTGGGTCTGGGAGGGCTGGGGTGAAGCTAGGAGGAGGGTTTGGGTCTGGGAGGGCTGGGGTGAAGCTAGGAGGAGGGTTTGGGTCTGGGAGGGCTGGGGTGAAGCTAGGAGGAGGGTTTGGGTCAGGGAGGGCTGGGGTGAAGTTAGGAGGAGGGTTTGGGTCAGGGAGGGCTGGGCTGGGGTGAAGCTAGGAGGAGGGTTTGGGTCAGGGAGGCCTGGGCTGGGGTGAAGCTAGGAGGAGGGTTTGGGTCAGGGAGGGCTGGGCTGGGGTGAAGCTAGGAGGAGGGAATGGGGTTTGGGTCAGGGAGGGGCTGGGGTGAAGCTAGGAGGAGGGAATGGGGTTTCGGTCAGGGAGGGCTGGGGTGAAGCTAGGAGGAGGGAATGGGGTTTGGGTCAAGGGGGGCTGGGGTGAAGCTTGGATATTTTTTTGTAATGATTGAGGGAAGGATAATTAAAATAATAATCATATTTCAGCTGTAAGTCTTCATGAAATGCATGATCAAATGTCTGGAGGTCACTCCAGGTCACTCTGTCCTTCACTTTTTGTACTAATTAAAGTGGCCAGATCAAGAACCAGTGTGTGTGTGGTTATTATTGTCAATCAGCAAATAATCAGAAAACTGATTTACATTTCCAGGAATGAAACGCCAATAGATTTCATCATCATTGTGCATTTATTAATGAAGTGTCATATTATTTTTTTAAACTGAATGAGAATATAAACGCATATCAAGTGTTTTCATGAGCTGAAATGGATCCCACAAATGTTCCATATGCACAAAAAGCTTATTTCTCTCAAATGTTGTACACAAATTTGTTTACCTCTCTGTTAGTGAGCATTTCTCCTTTGCCAAGATAATCCTTCCACCTGAAAGGTGTGGCATATCAAGAAGCTGATTCAACATCGTACTCATTACACAGGTGCGCCTTGTGCTGTGGGGCAAAAGGCCACTCTAAAATGTGCAGTTTTTTTCACACAACACAATGTCATGTTTTGAGGGAGTGTGCAATTGGCATGCTGACTGCAGGAATGTCCACCAGAGCTGTTGCCAGAGAATTCAATGTTAATTTCTCTACTATAAACTGCCTCCGTTGTTTTAGAGAATTTGGCAGTACGTCCAACCGGCCTCATAACACAGACCACGTGTGGTGTTGTGTAGGTGAGAGGATTTCTGAGTGTCCCATGGTGGAGTTATGGTATGGACACGCATAAGCTACGGACTAAACACAATGGCATTTTATAGATGGCAATTTTAATGCACAAAACATACTGTGACGAGATCCCGAGGCCCATTGTCATGTCATTTATCCACCACCATCACCTCATGTTTCAGCATGATAATCCACGGCCCCATGTCGCAAGGATCTGTACACATTTCCTGCAAGCTGAAAATGTCCCAGTTCTTCCATGGCCTGTATACTCACCAGACATGTCACCTATTGAGCATGTTTGGGATGCTCTGGATCGACGTGTACGGAAGCGTGTTCCAGTTCCCGCCAATATCCAGCAGCTCCGCACAGCCATTGAAAAGGTGTGGGACGACGTTACACAGCTGCATGAGGCGTGTAAATGGTGGTTACACCCAGATACTGACTGGTTTTCTGATCCAATACCTTTTTATCTGTGACAGATGCATATCTGTATTCCCAGTCATATGAAATCCATAGATTAGGGACTAATACTTTTTTTATTTTCTTCAATTGACTGATTTCTGTGTATGTACTGTTACTCGGGCAAATCTGAAATTGTTGCGTGTTGAGTTTATGTTATTGTTCTATATATATATATATATGCTATCTACAGAGAGGTCACTCTTCTCAGGGCAGGATAGGAAATATGTACATTAATGATCAGGATAGATGGATGGACACTGATCATGTCAGTAATATAGTTCAGGGTGTCCTAAACTCAGTCCCCCATCCACCCACCCACCCACCCACCCACGGGTGCACGTTCTGGTTTTTGCCCGAGCACCACACAGCTAATTCAAATAGCCAACTCCTCATCAAGCTGTGATGATTTGAATGAACTGTGTAGTGCTAGGGCAGAAGAACAGAAAATGCACGCAGAGGGAGATCCAGGACCGAGTTTGGGAAACACTGATTTATAGTTGGTAAATCCTCTCTTCCGATAACTTTAGATACTGTAGAAAACAACACCTTTATAACGGTCTGATATGTTTTAATACAGTAGTTTACATTGTCAGTCTGGGCTAAATGGGTAAACCCCCCAGGAGCAGAGCCTTGGATCAGCACCAAACAGCCATGGATGTATTGTGCTGCTGAGAGAGGAGAAACAGTACAACACTATTTACACAATACTTATAGGTTATTTACACAATACTTATAAGTTCTTTATAGAATACTTATAGGTTCTTTATAGAATACTTATAGGTTATTTACACAATACTTATAGGTTCTTTATAGAATATTTCTAGGTTATTTACACAATACTTATAGGTTCTTTATAGAATACTTATAGGTTCTTTATAGAATACTTATAGGTTATTTACACAATACTTATAGGTTCTTTATAGAATATTTCTAGGTTATTTACACAATACTTATAGGTTCTTTATAGAATACTTATAGGTTCTTTATAGAATACTTATAGGTTCTTTATAGAATACTTATAGGTTCTTTATAGAATACTTATAAGTTCTTTATAGAATACTTATAGGTTCTTTATAGAATACTTATAGGTTCTTTATAGAATAGTTATAGGTTCTTTATAGAATACTTATAGGTTCTTTATAGAATACTTAGGTTATTTATAGAATATTTCTAGGTTATTTATAGAATACTTTAGTTTCATATTGCAACAAAGGGGACTTGAGGTCTGTTTTGCTTACGTTACAAGGTTTGCCCCATAAAGTTTAATCCTGTATATACACCCCTGAAAGACAAAAAAATAAAATTCTAACCCACAGAAGAAACTTATTTTCACGTATTATTATAGAATAGATATAGGCCTTTACATCTTTCTAAATACTTCACCTATCTTTCACATTATGTAACCAGCAACACCCACAGGTAACATTGGTCTGGTTGGGAGGTTATGTCACAGAGTGGCTTGTGCTATCCCAGATTCCCGTCAGCAACTAAAGCTGCAGGTTCAAATTACAGGCAGGAGGAGGAGAGGCAGGATTCTCCTCTATGGATGCAGACAGAGCGTATACAGTACAGTACAGGAGGCCCCCTGCTCACTCAGACAGGCATTATGCAGAGCAGATAGGCCACTGGGAGAATCTTAATTGCATTTCCTTGCCTCCCCACGTCCTCTTTCCTCTCCTCCTTCTCAAAACCCATTGGATGAGAAAGCCAGGGGTCTCTCCCCTCTGACCTTCTCCTCCAATGGGTTTTGAGAAGTTGGTGAGGAGGATGCGAGGAGGAGGATGCGAGGAGTATGGAATTGAGATTCTCCCAAGGAAAATGCAAATGAGATTCTCCTGCGCTCTCTCACTAATAATCTATTGAAGATATTGGATAGCAGTTTCTCATACGACCAGATGGGGGCGACAACATGCACATTCTTCCCCTCACAGACAGAACAAAGGCCTGTGGCTGAAACTCACTGTCCCAGGGTGCTCTGCTTTGCGAGGTCAAACGGTGGTCAAATGCAGTATACTGGCTTGAAGAGAGGAGTTTGTTTTCAAAATGCATTGTGAAAGACGTTTACGGTATATTCTAAGTTTTATCCCCTTTCTGTGTTGTTTTGTACAATGTGCCTTTGAAGAGAAAGTCCAGGCACATCAGAGAGGAAGCATGCACCTACATGGTTAACAAACTCAGGAGACAGAGAATCTACTGATAAGAGTAAGCTGAGCTGAAAGCTGGTCTAGGCAGAGGGTTAGCAGGGTTAGGCTGAACTGAGCTTGGTTACACTGGACTAAGAATGCTGGGGCTGAGCTGAGCAGGCCTGAACTGGGCTGGGATTAGACTGAGCTGAAACCCCATGGAGGCTGAGCCCAGGAGGTTGGTGGAACTGGATCCACAGTGGTTGTACAGTAGTGGTTCTGCTTCCTCCTAGGAGCGATAGTCCTTCTTACTGTACGGCTTGTTCTCCAGTATGTGATCGATGTCCGACACCACGTGAGACGTCATTTTTGGAAGGAACTGTGGAAAATATCAGAACGTGCGAGGACATGTTTTCCTACGTTTTCAGACACACAATGGTCCTGACAAGACCACCAGGATAACAAAACATTTTATTTATCTATGTCCTCAATTTGGTAAAATGATATTTTAGACTTAAGAGTTAAGTTTAGGGTCAGAACTTAGGGTGTGATTTAGGAGTTAGGGAAGATAGGATTTTGAATGGGAATACATTTTTACTCCTCAAAAATGTGTGTGTGTGTGTGTGTGTGTGTGTGTGTGTGTGTGTGTGTGTGTGTGTGTGTGTGTGTGTGTGTGTGTGTGTGTGTGTGTGTGTGTGTGTGTGTGTGTGTGTGTGTGTTTACCTGTATGGCGCCTAGGTTCTCTGTTAGCTGCTCTGGACTGGAGGATCCCAGGAGGACTGAACTCACCCCCTCATTCCTCAAACACCAGGCTAGGGAAGGAGAGAAGGAAGGAGGGAGGAAATGACAGAGCGGGGGACAATTATGGGTTGTTTAATCTAGTGTGACATTAATGGAATTCCTCATAGAAATGTGAATGTACTGTTGGCATCCACTTGGTGGCGCTCTACCATCATTAATACTAAAGTACTGAAACAAAGTAGTGTTTGTGTGTGCCCATGCTCATCTCTCTCACCTACGGCCAGCTGTGGGAGAGTACAGCCCAGCTTCTCAGCAATGTGTCCCAGCTCCTTCAGCTTCGCCTGCTGTTTCCTCCCATCCTCACTCACAATCTTCTCCTTTAACCACTGATACGACTGCAGAGGGAGAGAGAACCAGAGCGAGAGAGAAAGAGGGAAAGAGAGAAAGAGAGAAAGAGGGAGAGCGACAGGAAAAGAGTGGAGAGGGAGAAGAGAGAGACAGAGAGACAGAGAGAAAGAGGGGAAAGAGGGAAAGAGGGAGAGCGAGAGGAAAATAGTGGAGAGGGAGAAGAGAGAGACAGAGAGACAGAGAGAGAGAGGGGAAAGAGGGAAAGAGGGAGAGCGAGAGGAAAAGAGTGGAGAGGGAGAAGAGAGAGACAGAGAGACAGAGAGAGAGAGGGGAAAGAGGGAAAGAGGGAGAGCGAGAGGAAAAGAGTGGAGAGGGAGAAGAGAGAGACAGAGAGACAGAGAGAAAGAGGGAAAGAGGGAGAGCGAGAGGAAAAGAGTGGAGAGGGAGAAGAGAGAGACAGAGAGACAGAGAGAAAGAGGGAAAGAGGGAGAGCGAGAGGAAAAGAGTGGAGAGGGAGAAGAGAGAGACAGAGACAGAGAGAGAGAGGGGAAAGAGGGAAAGAGGGAGAGCGAGAGGAAAAGAGTGGAGAGGGAGAAGAGAGAGACAGAGAAAGAGAAAGAGAGAAAGAGGGAGAGCGACAGGAAAAAAGTGGAGAGGGAGAAGAGAGAGACAGAGAGAAAGAGGGGAAAGAGAGAAAGAGGGAGAGCGACAGGAAAAGAGTGGAGAGGGAGAAGAGAGAGACAGAGAGACAGAGAGAGAGAGGTGGAAGTGGATCAGGCAGGTCTCTCAAGGCGGTATTCAACATCCGTCCAGGTACTCAGGATGTTGAGAGATGACTTAATGGGTATAAGCGGATGGGCGAAGCCGCGAGCTCCGGCTAGGCACTCGTTTTCAAACTTTAACCCTTACCTTAACCATCTGGAGTTAATGCCTAAACTTAACCTGCATTTTTATTTTTATTTTTTAGAAATGTCGGATTCTGCAGTGAGACTGAGAGGTTGTTGAGTGGATACAGGACCTACCTTCATGGATGCCCTGGAGGTTTCTGGGATGCCGTTCTGGTACTTCCCTGTGATGATGCCACAGGCCAGCGGAGACCACGTCATTGCCCCGACACCTGTCACCATGGAGACCAGAGGGAATGTGGGAACAGAGAGGGAGGGAGGGAGTGAGTGACAGATAACTGTGAGATCTATTATCACTGTCAATCAGACGGACACCAAACAGACGCTCTCATGAAATCCCCGGTCTGAACCCCAGCAGATGTTAGGGGAGTGGAGTGCTCAGGAGGACGTTATCATATCACTTTATTACAATCATATAAGGATTGATTATGTTTGTATCCACTGTTTAGAACCCTGTAGCAGATGGGAGGATGGTGAACATTCAGCATATGTGAGAGAAGTGGGCGTGGCCAGCCTGGATGATTGACACATGCCTATCTTGTGGTAGAGTTCTGGAAGCTGGACCTCCACCTTCTCCCTCTGGAAGAGATGGTACTCAGACTGCTCACACACCGGAGGGATCAGGTTAAACTGTCTGGCCACAGAGTACGCCTCCTAGAGAGAGAGAGGGGGAGCGCGAGAGAGAGAGAGAGAGAGAGAGAGAGAGAGAGAGAGAGAGAGAGAGAGAGAGAGAGAGAGAGGGGTGGGGGGGGTGGGCGCAAGAGAGAGAGAGTTTTTTGGAGAGATGAGGAGAGGGATCTTAATCAGAATTCATGAATTATACTGTATTCAGCTCATTTAGCTTAGTCTATATTTCACACACCAATTCACTTGCACTCGCATATCTATGTTTCCATATGTGCGTTTGCAAAGAGAAATGCCATAGAAAATACATGTACAGCGCTCATTGCTTTCTTAAACATCAGCACAACCACTCTTATCTGCTACAGGCTGTGGGTGGGCGGGGCTGGTTTGCCTCTCGGCTCTGTTCCCCATGTCTGTGTATACCACTGCATTATAGATGGCGTCTAAATTACAGTGCTTTCATCTGAGCTGCTACGCTACAACATTCACCCTAATCACAATCAACACAACATCATGTGCTGCGCTTAACACACACTTGCAGAAAACGAGAGGTTGTTGACTACAGAAAATCCTGGGGATGCTTTAGCAATCAGTCATTATCAGGCTTTTTTTCTTAGAAATGTAGTTAGCCACCATCTCTCCTATCCTCCCCCTTCTCCTCCAAATCAGCCAGGACATCAAAAGGTCCACAGACAGACAGCCTGTTTCCCTGTTATTCAGCACACAAACAAGAGGCTCCAAGACTCTCTACGAGGCTCTCTCTGAAGGCTCTTTCTGAAGGCTCTCTCTGAAGGCTCTCTCTGAAGGCTCTCTACGAGGCTCTCTACGAGGCTCTCTCTGAAGGCTCTCTCTGAAGGCTCTCTCTGAAGGCTCTCTCTGAAGGCTCTCTACGAGGCTCTCTACGAGGCTCTCTCTGAAGGCTCTCTCTGAAGGCTCTCTCTCTGAGATTCTGAGGCTCGCTCCGAGGCTCTCTCTGAGATTCTGAGGCTCTCTCGGAGGCTCTCTCCGAGTTTCTGAGGCTCTCTCCGAGGCTCTCTCCGAGACTCTCTCTGAGGCTCTCTCTGAGGCTCTGAGGCTCTCTCCGAGGCTCTCTCTGAGGCTCTCTCTGAGGCTCTGAGTCTCTCGCCGAGGCTCGCGCCGAGGCTCTCTCAGAGGCCTCCACAGATTATTGACTGCCTTTGAGGGCTCACAGACTTGCTGTATGAGCCTGATCTGTAATGAGAGTTTTAAAGTGAAGATTGTGTGAGTACTGTAGGGAGGTTTTGTCACATGGGCTACGGGTCAGGGGATAGGGGTTAAAGGTCATAGGGTTAACTCACCATGATCTCCATGGCTGTCCATCGAGATGTCCCCCAGTACATGGACATCCCCTGGTTGATCACATACGTCATGGCTCTCACAATCTCTGAGGAGATAAGGACATCAATCAATCTACAATTCCTGTGGCAGTCCTCATGAGAGACAGTTTCATCATAGCTCTTGATGGTTTTTGTGACTGCACTTGAAGAAACTTTCAAAGTTCTTGAAATGTTCCGTATTGACTGACCTTCATGTCTTAAAGTAATGATGGACTGTTGTTTCTCTTTGCTTATTTGAGCTGTCCTTGCCATAATATGGACTTGGTCTTTTATCAAATAGGGCTATCTTCTGTATACCAACCATACCTTGTCACAACACAACTGATTGGCTCAAATGCATTAAGAAGGAAAGAAATTCCATAATTGAAATGCATTCCAGGTGACTACCTCATGAAGCTGGTTGAGAGAATGCCAAGAGTGTGCAAAGGGTGGCTAGTTTGATATATTTTGATTTGTTTAACACTTTTTTGCTTACTACATGATTCCATGTGTTATTTCATAGTTCTGATGTCTTCACTATTATTCTACAATGTAGAAAATAGTCAAAATAAAGAAAAACCCTTGAATGAGTAGGTGTTCTAAAACCTTTTGACCGGTAGTGTATATATACGGTATATCAGAGTAGGTGGAGCTGTAGGAGGATGGGCTCATTGTAAGTAGTGTGTATATATACGGTATATCAGAGTAGGTGGAGCTGTAGGAGGATGGGCTCATTGTAAGTAGTGTATATATACGGTATATCAGAGTAGGTGGAGCTGTATGAGGATGGGCTCATTGTAAGTAGTGTATATATACGGTATATCAGAGTAGGTGGAGCTGTAGGAGGATGGGCTCATTGTAAGTAGTGTGTATATATACGGTATATCAGAGTAGGTGGAGCTGTAGGAGGATGGGCTCATTGTAAGTAGTGTGTATATATACGGTATATCAGAGTAGGTGGAGCTGTAGGAGGATGGGCTCATTGTAAGTAGTGTATATATACGGTATATCAGAGTAGGTGGAGCTGTAGGAGGATGGGCTCATTGTAAGTAGTGTATATATACGGTATATCAGAGTAGGTGGAGCTGTATGAGGATGGGCTCATTGTAAGTAGTGTATATATACGGTATATCAGAGTAGGTGGAGCTGTAGGAGGATGGGCTCATTGTAAGTAGTGTATATATACGGTATATCAGAGTAGGTGGAGCTGTATGAGGATGGGCTCATTGTAAGTAGTGTATATATACGGTATATCAGAGTAGGTGGAGCTGTAGGAGGATGGGCTCATTGTAAGTAGTGTGTATATATACGGTATATCAGAGTAGGTGGAGCTGTAGGAGGATGGGCTCATTGTAAGTAGTGTGTATATATACGGTATATCAGAGTAGGTGGAGCTGTAGGAGGATGGGCTCATTGTAAGTAGTGTATAGATACGGTATATCAGAGTAGGTGGAGCTGTAGGAGGATGGGCTCATTGTAAGTAGTGTATATATACGGTATATCAGAGTAGGTGGAGCTGTAGGAGGATGGGCTCATTGTAAGTAGTGTATAGATACGGTATATCAGAGTAGGTGGAGCTGTAGGAGGATGGGCTCATTGTAAGTAGTGTATATATACGGTATATCAGAGTAGGTGGAGCTGTAGGAGGATGGGCTCATTGTAAGTAGTGTTTATATACAGTATATCAGAGTAGGTGGAGCTGTAGGAGGATGGGCTCATTGTAAGTAGTGTGTATATACAGTATATCAGAGTAGGTGGAGCTGTAGGAGGATGGGCTCATTGTAAGTAGTGTGTATATATACGGTATATCAGAGTAGGTGGAGCTGTAGGAGGATGGGCTCATTGTAAGTAGTGTGTATATATACGGTATATCAGAGTAGGTGGAGCTGTAGGAGGATGGGCTCATTGTAAGTAGTGTGTATATATACGGTATATCAGAGTAGGTGGAGCTGTAGGAGGATGGGCTCATTGTAAGTAGTGTATAGATACGGTATATCAGAGTAGGTGGAGCTGTAGGAGGATGGGCTCATTGTAAGTAGTGTATATATACGGTATATCAGAGTAGGTGGAGCTGTAGGAGGATGGGCTCATTGTAAGTAGTGTATATATACGGTATATCAGAGTAGGTGGAGCTGTAGGAGGATGGGCTCATTGTAAGTAGTGTCTATATACGGTATATCAGAGTAGGTGGAGCTGTATGAGGATGGGCTCATTGTAAGTAGTGTATATATACGGTATATCAGAGTAGGTGGAGCTGTAGGAGGATGGGCTCATTGTAAGTAGTGTATATATACGGTATATCAGAGTAGGTGGAGCTGTATGAGGATGGGCTCATTGTAAGTAGTGTATATATACGGTATATCAGAGTAGGTGGAGCTGTAGGAGGATGGGCTCATTGTAAGTAGTGTGTATATATACGGTATATCAGAGTAGGTGGAGCTGTAGGAGGATGGGCTCATTGTAAGTAGTGTGTATATATACGGTATATCAGAGTAGGTGGAGCTGTAGGAGGATGGGCTCATTGTAAGTAGTGTATAGATACGGTATATCAGAGTAGGTGGAGCTGTAGGAGGATGGGCTCATTGTAAGTAGTGTATATATACGGTATATCAGAGTAGGTGGAGCTGTAGGAGGATGGGCTCATTGTAAGTAGTGTATAGATACGGTATATCAGAGTAGGTGGAGCTGTAGGAGGATGGGCTCATTGTAAGTAGTGTGTATATATACGGTATATCAGAGTAGGTGGAGCTGTAGGAGGATGGGCTCATTGTAAGTAGTGTGTATATATACGGTATATCAGAGTAGGTGGAGCTGTAGGAGGATGGGCTCATTGTAAGTAGTGTGTATATATACGGTATATCAGAGTAGGTGGAGCTGTAGGAGGATGGGCTCATTGTAAGTAGTGTGTATATATACGGTATATCAGAGTAGGTGGAGCTGTAGGAGGATGGGCTCATTGTAAGTAGTGTGTATATATACGGTATATCAGAGTAGGTGGAGCTGTAGGAGGATGGGCTCATTGTAAGTAGTGTGTATATATACGGTATATCAGAGTAGGTGGAGCTGTAGGAGGATGGGCTCATTGTAAGTAGTGTGTATATATACGGTATATCAGAGTAGGTGGAGCTGTAGGAGGATGGGCTCATCCTCCTACAGCTCCACCTACTCTGATATACCGTATATATACACTACCTACAATGAGCCCATCCTCCTATTGCTCCTCCCACCAGCCTCCGCTGCTGTATGTTATGCCACAGCAATATAATATAAATATATATATATATACCATCAGGGGGAACTGTAGTCTTTCCTGCCTGGGTTGTACTACTGGACTGGCAATGACCCAACTATCCCTGAAGGCCATCTACCCATTCCTTGATCCCTCTCTCTCTCCTCCTGACAATACATTTCTTCACACTTCTCTAAGGAGCTAATGACCAGGGGACAGGCTGAAGTTGCTAACGTGCTGCAAACCATCAGTCCATTATTAATGAAGCAATTAGCTCCAACACTAGCATCTGGACTACAACACACTATGGAGGGAGCCTTAGATGTTATTGTTCTCAGCCTTGTGTAACGGGTACCTATCAGGACCAGGGGAGGGGGAATGATGAGGGAAAGTACAGATCGAGAGAGAGAGAGAGAGAGAGAGGGAGAGAGGGAGAGGGAGAGAGAGAGAGAGAGAGAGAGAGAGAGAGAGCGCGCGCGAGAGAGAGAATTAGAGTTAGAGTTAGAGAGAGGGAAGCTCTACCTTGAGAAAGATACTCCCAACCCGAGCGGCTCTCTTCATTACAGACGAGCAACCCCAAGCGGAAAGTCAACCTCCCAGCACAGAGTACTACTCCCTCATTGAAATGAAGGATACATTTACCCAGCTGGAGGTAAGGCAGGTGGAGCTGGAACAGCAGGTGATTACACTCCAGTCAGCACAGTCCCAGACAACAGTCCAGCACAACAACACTCCCTAAACTAGACCTGGATAGCTGGAGGTGTGGAGGGATATCTGCACTCTGGACTGTAGTGAGAAAACGTCAACAGGAGAAAGAGCTGGAGCAGGAGAACAGAGCACAAGGAGAGGATCAGACTGCTGGGGGAGAGGGTGAGGGGGATGGTGGAGAGGGTGAGGGGGATGGAGGAAAGGGTGAGGGGGATGGTGGAGAGGGTGAGGGGGATGGAGGAAAGGGTGAGGGGATGGAGGAGAGGGTGAGGGGGATGGAGGAGAGGGTGAGGGGGATGGAGGAGAGGGTGAGGGGGATGGTGTGTGACAGAACAACCCATTTGAGCGGTGTCCACACCACAGCAGAACAGCCCACCTCAGCTCCCTACAAAAGTCTCCATACCACAGCAGAACAGCCCACCTCAGCTCCCTACAAAAGTCTCCACACCACAGCAGAACAGCCCACCTCAGCTCCCTACAAAAGTCTCCACACCACAGCAGAACAGCCCACCTCAGCTCCCTACAAAAGTCTCCACACCACAGCAGAACAGCCCACCTCAGCTCCCTACAAAAGTCTCCATACCACAGCAGAACAGCCCACCTCAGCTCTCTACAAACGTCTCCACACCACAGCAGAACAGCCCACCTCAACTCCCTATAAAAGAATCCATACCACAGCAGAACAGCCCACCTCAGCTCCCTACAAAAGTCTCCATACCACAGCAGAACAGCCCACCTCAGCTCCCTACAAAAGTCTCCATACCACAGTAGAACAGCCCACCTCAGCTCCCTACAAAAGTCTCCATACCACAGCAGAACAGCCCACCTCAGCTCCCTACAAAAGTCTCCACACCACAGCAGAACAGCCCACCACAACTCCCTACAAAAGTCTCCACACCACAGCAGGACAGTCCACCCCAGACCCTGATCATAGCGTCGTAAACACAGGGGGACAGACAAATGAAGGCCAAGCCCAGGGGATCCCACTCCCTCTGAGCTCCCCCCCTGTCAGCCACCCTGATACCCTTCCTGACAACCCACCCACACCCACTGAGGACTTACATAAGACACAGATTGTACTCCTTATGGACTCAAACGGGAAAGATACAAACATTTTTTTCCCAAACAGTGTCTAAACTCTGGTGTCAAAACACCCAGCGTGCCCTAGACCTTCCGTCTGAGGACCAACTAGGCCCACCCAGCTGCATAATAACACACACAGGCACAAACGACCTGAGAGCACAGCAGGAAAGTGTGACCACAGCACTCAAGGGAGTGATTGAAAAATAATCGTATTCTTTCCCCAACACAGAAGTGGTTATCTCCACCCTGCTACCACGAAAAGACTTCCACACAGCGGGTAAACGCAAGTATGTCCCGTGACTGCCTCACAACCAAATGTTAACCTGGCATTTCAAACAGAAAACCGAAGAAAATGAGCATTGACAAATGGTCTGATGAAGAATTCAAAAACCTAAATAAGAAATTGAGAAACCTGTCCAACCAAAGACACACACGAAGAGACCCAGAAAACCTGAGTCTACGCCTTCACTATGGTGAATCACTAAAATACACTACAAAAAGAGGAACAGCACGTCAGAAAACAGCTCAATGTAACTGAAGAATCCATAGACTCTAACCACTTCTGTGAAAATTGGAAAACACAATGAATTATCTATCCAAAAATGGAGATGTATGGGTAAACCACTTCTTAAATCACCTATTAAAGACTACCAGAACCCACTGGATTATCCAATTACCTTGAAGGAACTACAGGACAAAATAAAAACACAGGCCAAAAAGGCCTGTGGTGTTGATGGTATCCTCAATGAATGTAATGATGGGGCGGTGATTCAGAAGCAGGTGAACATTTTTAATAAAACGACAAAACCAAGAACACGCCACTAACATGTACGCCGATACACAAGAAAAATACCAACTGGTGAGTGAACATGGGAGAGTAACATATAAAGGGGAGGAAATAATGAAGGTAATGGAGTCCAGATGTGAATCATAATGATTCACAGGTGTGTGTAATGATGAGTGCCAGGGGTGCGTAATGATGAGTGCCAGGGGTGCGTAATGATGAGTGCCAGGTGTGCATAATGATGAGTGCCAGGTGTGCGTAATGATGAGTGCCAGGGGTGCGTAATGATGAGTGCCAGGGGTGCGTAATGATGAATGCCAGGGGTGTGTAATGATGAATCCCAGGGGTGCGTAATGATGAGTGCCAGGTGTGCGTAATGATGAATCCCAGGGGTGCGTAATGATGAGTGCCAGGGGTGCGTAATGATGAGTGCCAGGTGTACGTAATGATGAATCCCAGGTGTGCGTAATGATGAGTGCCAGGTGTGCGTAATGATGAGTGCCAGGTGTGCGTAATGATGAATCCCAGGACCGGTGACAAACAAACAAACCAAAACAAAGGCAGTCTTCTCATGCTTTGTTGATTTAAAAAAAGCCTTTGACTGAATTTGGCATGAGGGTCTGCTATACAAATTGATAAAAAGTGATGTTGGGGTAGAAACAAACAACATTATAAAATCCATGTACACAAACAACAAGTGTGCTGTTAAAATGGCCAAAAAAAACACACGTTTCTTCCCACAGGGCCGTGGGGTGAGTCAGGGATGCAGCTTAAGTCCCACCCTCTTTCCACATAGATATCAATGACTTGGAGAGGGCACTAGAACAGTCTGCAGCACCCGGCCTCACCCTACTAGAATCTGAAGTCAAATGTCTACTGTTTGCTGATGATCTGGTGCTTCTGTCACCAACTAAGGAGGGCCTACAGCAGTACCTAGATCTTCTGCACAGATTCTGTCAGAACTGGGCCCTGACAGACCTGGGCCCCGACAGTAAATCTCTGTAAGACCACAATAATGGTGTTCCAAAAAAGGTCCAGTTGCCAGGACCATAAATACAAATTCCATGTAGACACCGTTGCCCTAGAGCACACAAAAAAAGGATACCTACCTTGGCCTAAATATCAGCGCCACAGGTAACTTCCACAAAGCTGTGAACGATGTCAGAGATAAGGAAAGAAGAGCCTTCTATGCCATCAAAATTAAAAAATACTTGAATCAGTTATAGAACCCATTGCCCTTTATGGTTGAATTAACACCAAATAATGCATGCAGAGCAGAATTAGGCCGATACCCGCTAATTATCAAAATCCAGAAAAGAGCCGTTAAATTCTACAACCACCTAAAAGGAAGCGATTCCCAAACCTTCCACAACAAAGCCATCACCTACAGAGAGATGAACCTGGAGAAGAGTCCCTTAGCAAGCTGGTCCTGGGGCTCTGTTCACAAACACAAACAGGCCCACGGTGCCCCAGGACAGCAACACAATTAGACCCAACCAAATCATGAGAAAACAAAAAGATAATTACTTGACACATTGGAAAGAATTAACAAAAAAACTGAGCAAACTAGAATACTATTTGGCCCTAAACAGACAGTAGACAGTGGCAGAATACCTGACCACTGTGACTGACCCGAACTTAAGGAAAGCTTTGAATATTTTGAATAATGTTTACTGTATTTGACTATACACCCGTATTGATGCAAGGACCGGTTGGGGTTTTACTTCACCTTCTAAAACGGTATTTGAATGCTTGGTTTGGTAAATGTGATACACCATGTGTAATGCCCATTTTTATAGTTTACTCCGCTACTTGAGTCATCTCTCTCCACTCTCTTTCTCTCTATGCCGCTTTCCACACAGACCTACCCCTGCCCCCTGTCACTCAAGGAGCAAATTTGTTGGTTCTTGACCACGAGATACATTTTTTCAGTCTGCACGGTCAATGCAGCGCATGCAACAATGGTGATGACTATGATACTGTTTCCACTTTGCTTCTTAATAAAAATCCAGAAGCGTTCTATAATTACACTATTAGTTTGTGTTTATTACACCTGCAACAGCTAGTTTGTCTTTTCTTAGCAAGTTGTGCTTCAGTCGTGTTAGCCGCTAAATGTTATTGCTAGTTAGCTGGCTACTAGTGGCTAGCTAGCTAATACATGTACTGGTCAGAGCAAATGTAGCTAGCTATACCATACAGCCTGATACCAGTGATGGTGTAGGCCTATATCAGTATGTTGTTTGTGCAACAGTATCTTCTAAATAAAAGAGAAATAGGTGAAGCATGAATATGTTAGCGACATGAAGTAGCTAAAAGAAAACATTTTAATGTATGCAAAGATTATAGGGACCATTAGGAAACACTGACCAACACTTTGGTTCCTCCCCTGTCACAGAAACTCCTCCCTGGAATTTGTATTTGTTTTCATGTCAAGCAACACTGTGCTCAAAGTGCATAATGTGTGTATAATCTTCTGACTAAAGATTAGAAATATCATTATTTTCCATTATTCCAACAGTTCAGTGTTTTGATCTAAATCGTAAGTCAAATCGCAATTGCAACATTTGGTTCAAAATAAGGCCTAGATTTTTTGCCCATATCGTGCAGCCCTTGATGATAATGCAGAAAACTATTTTGGGATTTAACAGTGTTTAAACAGCATAAAACAATCAGAATGGAGAGAGACCCATTGAAATTACTTAGAAGATACAGTATGTGTTACCACTACTCATAAAGCTTAGAAAGCAAGTTTAGAACTCTCTCTCTCACTCTAGCTGTTTGTTTCTCTCTCTCTCTCCCTCTATCTCTCTCTCTATAGTTGTCTCTCTATCTCTCTCTCTATTGTTGTCTCTCTATCTCTCTCTCTCTATTGCTGTTTCTCTATCTATCGCTCTATTGTTTTCTCTCTATCTCTCTCTATTGTTGTCTCTCTATCTCTCTCTCTATTGTTGTTTCTCTCTCTTTCAAGCTGTTTGTTTCTCTCTCTCTCTCCCTCTATCTCTCTCTATTGCTGTTTCTCTATCTATCTCTCTATTGTTGTCTCTCTATCTCTCTCTATTGTTGTCTCTCTATCTCTCTCTCTATTGTTGTTTCTCTCTCTTTCAAGCTGTTTGTTTCTCTCTCTCTCTCCCTCTATCTCTCTCTATTGTTGTTTCTCTCTCTTTCAAGCTGTTTGTTTCTGTCTCAATAAAATATAACAGACAATAGTAAAAATCTAATACATCTAAAAGGCTAAACATGAAAAATGAAACTAACTGTCATCCTCATCATTACATCAGTACTACAACTACCATCTTCATTACTACTACTACTACCACCATTACATCAGAACTACAACTACCATCTTCATTACTACTACTACCACCATTACATCAGAACTACAACTACCATCTTCATTACTACTACTACCACCATTACATCAGAACTACAACTACCATCTTCATTACTACTACTACTACCACCATCACATCAGAACTACAACTACCATCTTCATTACTACTACTACTACCACCATTACATCAGAACTACAGCTACCATCTTCATTACTACTACTACTACCACCATTACATCAGAACTACAACTACCATCTTCATTACTACTACTACTACCACCATTACATCAGAACTACAACTACCATCTTCATTACTACTACTACTACCACCATTACATCAGAACTACAACTACCATCTTCATTACTACTACTACTACCACCATCACATCAGAACTACAACTACCATCTTCATTACTACTACTACCACCATTACATCAGAACTACAACTACCATCTTCATTACTACTACTACTACCACCATTACATCAGAACTACAACTACCATCTTCATTACTACTACTACTACCATCATTACATCAGTACTACAACTACCATCTTCATTACTACTACTACTACCACCATTACATCAGAACTACAACTACCATCTTCATTACTACTACTACCACCATTACATCAGAACTACAACTACCATCTTCATTACTACTACTACCACCATTACATCAGAACTACAACTACCATCTTCATTACTACTACAACTACCATCATCATTACTACTACAACTACCATCATCATTACTACTACAACTACCATCATCATTACTACTACAACTACCATCTTCATTACTACTACTACTACCACCATTACATCAGAACTACAACTACCATCTTCATTACTACTACTACTACCATTACATCAGAACTACAACTACCATCTTCATTACTACTACTACTACCACCATTACATCAGTACTACAACTACCATCTTCATTACTACTACTACTACTACTACCACCATTACATCAGAACTACAACTACCATCTTCATTACTACTACTACTACCACCATTACATCAGAACTACAACTACCATCTTCATTACTACTACTACCACCATTACATCAGTACTACAACTACCATCTTCATTACTACTACTACTACCACCATCACATCAGAACTACAACTACCATCTTCATTACTACTACTATTACCACCATTACATCAGAACTACAACTACCATCTTCATTACTACTACTACCACCATTACATCAGAACTACAACTACCATCTTCATTACTACTACTACTACCACCATTACATCAGAACTACAACTACCATCTTCATTACTACTACTACCACCATTACATCAGTACTACAACTACCATCTTCATTACTACTACTACCACCATTACATCAGAACTACAACTACCATCTTCATTACTACTACTACCACAATTACATCAGAACTACAACTACCATCTTCATTACTACTACTACTACCACCATTACATCAGAACTACAACTACCATCTTCATTACTACTACTACTACCACCATTACATCAGAACTACAACTACCATCTTCATTACTACTACTACCACCATTACATCAGTACTACAACTACCATCTTCATTACTACTACTACCACCATTACATCAGTACTACAACTACCATCTTCATTACTACTACTACCACCATTACATCAGAACTACAACTACCATCTTCATTACTACTACTACCACCATTACATCAGTACTACAACTACCATCTTCATTACTACTACTACCACCATTACATCTGTACTACAACTACCATCTTCATTACCACTACTACCACCATTACATCAGAACTACAACTACCATCTTCATTACTACTACTACTACTACTACCACCATTACATCAGAACTACAACTACCATCTTCATTACTACTACTACCACCATTACATCAGAACTACAACTACCATCTTCATTACTACTACTACCACCATTACATCAGTACTACAACTACCATCTTCATTACTACTACTACCACCATTACATCAGAACTACAACTACCATCTTCATTACTACTACTACCACCATTACATCAGTACTACAACTACCATCTTCATTACTACTACTACCACCATTACATCAGAACTACAACTACCATCTTCATTACTACTACTACTACCACCATTACATCAGAACTACAACTACCATCTTCATTACTACTACTACTACTACTACTACCACCATTACATCAGAACTACAACTACCATCTTCATTACTACTACTACCACCATTACATCAGAACTACAACTACCATCTTCATTACTACTACTACCACCATTACATCAGTACTACAACTACCATCTTCATTACTACTACTACCACCATTACATCAGAACTACAACTACCATCTTCATTACTACTATTACCACCATTACATCAGTACTACAACTACCATCTTCATTACTACTACTACCACCATTACATCAGAACTACAACTACCATCTTCATTACTACTACTACTACCACCATTACATCAGAACTACAACTACCATCTTCATTACTACTACTACTACCACCATTACATCAGAACTACAACTACCACGATTACATTACTACTACTACTACTACTACCACCATTACATCAGAACTACAACTACCATCTTCATTACTACTACTACTACCACCATTACATCAGAACTACAACTACCATCTTCATTACTACTACTACTACCACCATTACATCAGAACTACAACTACCACCATTACATTACTACTACTACTACTACTACCACCATTACATCAGAACTACAACTACCATCTTCATTACTACTACTACTACCACCATTACATCAGAACTACAACTACCATCTTCATTACTACTACTACTACTACTACCACCATTACATCAGAACTACAACTACCACCATTACATTACTACTACTACTACCACCATCACATCAGAACTACAACTACCATCTTCATTACTACTACTACTACCACCATCACATCAGAACTACAACTACCATCTTCATTACTACTACTACTACCACCATTACATCAGAACTACAGCTACCATCTTCATTACTACTACTACTACCACCATTACATCAGAACTACAACTACCACCATTACATTACTACTACTCAAATCAAATTAAAGCAGGTAGCCTAGTGGTAACAACATTGGGCCAGTAACCGAAAGGTTGCTAGATCAAATCCCTGAGCTGACAAGGTAAAAAAAAACGGAAATTCTGTCATTGTAAATAAGAATTTGCCTAGTTAAATAAATAAAACATTCTAACAAGTAATAACTTACAAATTACACAACCCAATACACACAAATCTAAGTAGGAATGAATTAAGACTATATATATGGACAAGTGATGTCAGAGTGATATGGATGAAGATACAGTAGAATAGTATAGAAAAAACAGTATATACATATGAGATGAGTAATGCAACATATGTAAACATTATTAAAGTGACTAGTGTTCCATTCCTAGTCTAAGCCTGTAGGCAGCAGCCTCTAATGTGCTAGTGATGGCTGTTTAACAGTCTGACGGCCTTGAGATAGAATCTGTTTTTCAGTCCCTCGATCCCCAGCTTTGATGCACCTTTACTGACATTGCCTTCTGGATGATAGCGGGGTGAACAGGCAGTGGCTCGGGTGGTTGATGTCCTTCACGATCTTTTTGGCCTTCCTGTGACATCGGGTGCTGTAGGTGTCCCGGAGAGCAGTTTGCCCCCGGTAATGCATTGGACAGACCGCACCACCTTCTGGAGTGCCATGCGGTTGCGGGCAGTGCAGTTGCTGTACCAGGCAGTGATGCAGCCCAACAGGATGCTTTCAATTGTCCATCTTCAAAACTTTGTGAGGGTTTTAGGTGACAAGACAAAATTCTAAAGCCTCCTGAGGTTGAAGAGGCTCTGTTGCGCCTTCTTCACCACACTGTCTGTGTGGGTGGTCCATTTCAGTTTGTCAGTGATGTGTTTGCCAAGGAACTTAAAGCTTTCCACCTTCTCCACTTTGGTCCCGTCGATGTAGATAGGGGGGTGCACCCTCTGCTGTTTCCTGAAGTCCACGATCAACTCCTTTGTTTTGTTGATGTTGACATTGAGGTTATTTTCCAGGCACCACACTCCTACCTCCTCCCTGTAGGCTGTCCCGTCATCGTTGGTAATCAAGCCTACTACTGTCTGAAAACTTGATGATTGAGTTGGAGTCATGCTTGGCCATGCAGTCATGGGTGAACAGGGAGTACAGGAGGGGGCTGAGCACGCACCCTTGTGGGGCCACAGTGTTGAGGATCAGCGGAATTGATGTGGTGTTTCCTACCTTCACCACCTGGACGGCGGCCCCTCAGGAAGTCCAGGACCCAGTTGCACAGGGCGGGGTTCAGACCCAGGGCCTTGAGCTTAATGATGAGCTTGGAGGGTACTATGGTGTTGAAGGCTGAACTATAGTCAATAAACAACATTCTTACATAGGTATTCCTCTTGTCCAGATGGGATTGGGCAGTGTGCAGAGTGATGGTGTTTGCATCGTCTGTGGAACTATTGGGACACTACGTAATTGAAGTGGGTCTAGGGTGGCAGGTAAGATAGAGGTGACATGATCCTTGACAAGTCTCTCAAAGCACTTGATTGTCACGTTCTGACCTTATTATTTGTTATTTTGTTATGTCTTTGTTTTAGTATGGTCAGAGCGTGAGTTGGGTGGGTTGTCTATGTTAGTTTTTCTATGTTGTGTTTTGTGTTTGGCCTGGTATAGTTCTCAATCAGAGGCAGGTGTTGTTAGTTGTCTCTGATTGAGAATCACACTTAGGCAGCCTTTTCCCACCTGCGTTTCGTGGGTGATTGTTTCCTGTTTTGTTGTTTGTGTCACCATTCAGGACTGTTTCGGTTTTCGTTTCCATTCACTTTGTTATTTTTGTATTGAGTCATTATTAAAGTATCATGGACACTTACCACGCTGCGTATTGGTCTGATCCTTGCTGCTCCTCCTCAGAAGAAGAGGAGGAAAGCCGTTACATTGATGATGACAGAGGTGAGTGCTAGTCATTAAGTTCAGTTACCTTTGCCTTCTTGGGTACAGGAACAATGGTGGTCATCTTGAAGCATGTGGGGAAAGCAGACTGGGGGTAGGGAGAGATTTAATATACCCGTAAACACACCAGCCAGCTGGTCTGCGCATGCCCTGAGGACGTGGCCGTCTGGACCGGCAGCCTTGCGAGGGTTAACACGTTTAAATATTTTACTCACGTCGGCCACGGAGGAGAGCCAACAGTCCATGTTAGCGGGCCGTGTCGGTGGTACTGTGTTATCCTCAAAGCGTGCGAAGAATGTGTTTAGCCTGTCCGGAAGCAAGAGGTCGGTCTCGGAGACATGGCTGGTTTTCCTATTGTAGTCTGTGATTGTCTGTAGACCCTGCCACATACATCTTGTGTCTGAGCCATTGAATTGCAACTCCACTTTATCTCTATACTGGCATTTAGCTTGTCTGATTGCCTTGCAGAGTGACTAACTGCTGTTTATATTCTGCCATATTAACAGTCACCTTGTCATTGTTACATGCGGTGGTTCGCACTTTCAATTTCGTGCGAATGCTACCATCTAGCCACGGTTTCTGATTAGGGGAGGTTTTTATTGTCACAGTTGGTACAACATCTCCTATACATTTCCTTACTACTACCACCACCATCATTAAACTGCTATCATTACCATCACCCTACTACCCATACCACTACTGTTTGGAATAATAATCACAGTAATAATAATAATAATAACAATAATAATAATGATAGGTAAGTTACTGCTTACTATGCAGATGAACAGTGTCCCTCAGGCTTCCTACTTGGTACAGATATGTCTCTGTCCCTGTCAGCCTGTACTTGGTACAGATCTGTCTCTGTCTCTGTCAGCCTGTACTTGGTACGGATCTGTCCCTGTCAGCCTGTACTTGGTACGGATCTGTCTCTGTCCCTGTCAGCCTGTACTTGGTACAGATCTGTCTCTGTCTCTGTCAGCCTGTACTTGGTTCAGATCTGTATCTGTCTCTGTCAGTCTGTACTTGGTACGGATCTGTCTCTGTCTCTGTCAGCCTGTACTTGGTACAGATCTGTCTCTGTCTCTGTCAGTCTGTACTTGGTACGGATCTGTCTCTGTCTCTGTCAGTCTGTACTTGGTACGGATCTGTCTCTGTCTCTGTCTCTGTCAGTCTGTACTTGGTACGGATCTGTCTCTGTCTCTGTCTCTGTCAGTCTGTACTTGGTACGGATCTGTCTCTGTCCCTGTCAGCCTGTACTTGGTAAATATCTGTCTCTGCTTCGTATCTCTGACAGAGCAGAGATAATCAGCCAATTCATATTCTCTGTTTAGGGCCAGATAGCAATTTAGTTGGCTTTGGGATTTTGTTTAGAGGAAGGTGGAGGAGTGAAGAGGAGGAAGGTGGAGGAGTGAAGAGGAGGAAGGTGAAGGGGAGGAAGGTGGAGGAGTGAAGGGGAGAGAGGGAAGGAGGAGTGAAGGGGAGAGAGGGAAGGAGGAGGGAGGCGGAGGAGTGAAGGGGAGAGAGGGAAGGAGAAAGAGAGGCGGGAGGTGGAGGAGTGAAGGGAAGAGAGGGAAGGAGGAGGAGAGGAGGATAGGATAGAGGTATAGGACAAGGAGAGAGAAAGAGGCTTCCAGATGGGTAGATAGGCTCACATCAACACCATTATCCCAGAAACCCTAAACCAACTCCAATTTGCATACCACACCAACAGATCCACAGATGATGCAATCTATATTGCACTCCTCACTGCCCTTTCCCACCTGGATAAAAGGAACACCTATGTGAGAATGCTGTTCATTGGTTACAGCTCAGCATTCAACACCATAGTGACCTCAAAGCTCATCACTAAGCTAAGGACCCTAGGATTAAACACCTCCCTCTGCAACTGGATCCTGGACTTCCTGATGGGCTGCCCCCAGGTGGTAAGGTAGGTAACCATAGGTAACCTAGGTAGGTAACCATCCACCACGCTGATCCTCATCCTCAACACGGGGGCCCCTCAGGGGTGCGTGCTCAGTCCCCTCCTGTACTCCCTGTTCACTCATGACTGCACGGCCAGGCACGACTCCAACACCATCATTAAGTTTGCTGATGACACAACAATGGAAGGCCTGATCACCGACAGCGACAAGACAGCCTATAGGGAGGAGTTCAGAGACCTGACCATGTGGTGCAAGGACAACAACCTCTCCCTCAACGTGATCAAAACTAAGGAGATGATTGTGGACTAAAGGAAAAGGAGGACCGAGTACGCCCCCATTCTCATCGGCGGGGCTGTAATGGAGCAGGTTGAGAGCTTCAAGTTCCTCGGTGTCCACATCAACAACCAACTAGAATTGTCCAAACACACCAAGATATTCGTGAAGAGGGTACGACAAAGCCTATTCCCCCTCAGGAGACTCAGGAGACCCCTCAGAAAGAAATATTTTAGATCCTCAAAAGGTTCTACAGCTGCACCATTGAGAGCATCCTGACTGGTTGCATCACTGCCTGGTACGGCAATTGCTCGGCCTCCGACCGCAAGGCACTACAGAGGGTAGTGCGTACGGCCCAGTACATCACTGGGGCTCAGCTGCCTGCCATTCAGGACCTTTACTCCAGGCGGTGTCAGAGGAAGGCCCTAAAAATTGTCAAAGACCCCAGCCACCCCATTCATAGACTGTTCTCTCTACTACCGCATGGCAAGCGGTACCGGAGTGCTAAATCTAGGACAAAAAGGCTCCTCAACAGTTTTTACCCCCAAGCCTGAACTCCTGAACAGGTAATCAAATTGTTACCCGGACTATTTGCATTGTGCGCCCCCCCCCCCCCCCCCCCAACCCCTCTTTTACGCTGCTGCTACTCTCTGTTTATCATATGTACATATATACATAGTCACTATAACTATACATTCATGTACATACTACCTCAATTGGCCCGACCAACCAGTGCTCCCGCACATTGGCTAACAGGGCTATCTGCATTGTGTCCCACCACCCGCCAACCCCTCTTTTACACTACTGCTACTCTCTGTTCATCATATATGCGTAGTCACTTTAACCATATCTACAGTACATACTACCTCAATCAGCCTGACTAACTGGTGTCTGTATGTAGCCTTGCTACTTTATAGCCTCTCTACCGTATATAGCCTCTCTACTGTATATAGCCTCTCTACTCTATATAGTCTCTCTACTGTATATAGCCTCTCTACTGTATATAGCCTCTCTACTGTATATAGCCTCTCTACTGTATGTAGCCTCTACTGTATATAGCTTCTACTGTATATAGCCTCTCTACTGTATATAGCCTCTCTACTGTATATAGCCTCTCTACTGTATGTAGCCTCTACTGTATATAGCCTGTCTTTTTACTGTTGTTTTATTTCTTTACTTACCTATTGTTCACCTGATACCTTTATTGCACTATTGTAAGTAAGGAATACACCTGTTGTAGTCGGCGCACGTGACAAATAAACTTTGATTTGATCTGTCTGTCTGTCTAAATCCTGATTCTGCTCTGTCTGTCTGTCTGTCTAAATCCTGATTCTGCTCTGTCTGTCTGTCTGTCTGAATCCTGATTCTGCTCTGTCCATCTAAATCCTGATTCTGCTCTGTCCATCTAAATCCTGATTCTGCTCTGTCCATCTAAATCCTGATTCTGCTCTGTCCATCTAAATCCTGATTCTGCTCTGTCCATCTAAATCCTGATTCTGCTCTGTCTGTCTGTCTGTCTGTCTGTCTGTCTGTCTGTCTGTCTGTCTGTCTGTCTGTCTGTCTGTCTGTCTGTCTAAATCCTGATTCTGCTCTGTTTGTTAGCCTGGCAAAGAAAATCCCCTGCTTGCATTAACTGCCTAAATGTTGCTGGACCCCAGGAAGAGTAGCTTATGCCTTGGCAGTAGCTGATGGGGATCCTTAAAAAATACAAACACAAACCAATCAGATTTTAGTTTTTCAGAATATGAGACTAATCACCAAATTGCCCTCCTGACTTACATTGGTTGCTCGATCCCCAATGGTGAATGTTGATAGACTGACTCACCCTCCATGGGTGTGTTGGTGTCGGGGCGGTTTGCGAAGACCACGTCTACGTATTCCAGCTGCAACCTCTGGAGGGAGCCCTTCAGACCTGGAGAGAGAGAGGAGGGGAGAGGATGAGAGGAGGGGAGAGGATGAGGGGAGGGAAGGAAGGGAGAGAAGGAGGGGAGAGGGGGAGGGGAGAGGAGGAGGGGAGGGGAGGAGGAGAGAGGAGGAGGGGAGGGGAGAGGAGGGGAGGAGGGGAGAGGAGGAAGGGAGAGGAGGAAGGGAGAGGAGGAGAGGAGGGGAGGGGAGAGGGGGAGGGGAGGGGAGAGGAGGAAGGGAGAGGAGGAGGGGAGGGGAGGAAGGGAGAGGAGGAGGGGAGAGGAGGAAGGGAGGGGAGAGGAGGAAGGGAGAGGAGGAGGGGAGAGGAGGAAGGGAGAGGGAAGGGAGAGGGGAGGGGAGGAGGGGAGGGGAGGAAGGGAGAGGAGGAGGGGAGAGGGGGCGGGGAGGAGGGGAGGAAGGGAGAGGAGGAGAGGAGGGGAGGAGAGGAGGAGAGGAGAGGAGGAGGGGAGATAGGGAAGGGGGAGGGGAGGGGAGGAAGGGAGAGGAGGAGGGGAGAGGGGGCGGGGAGGAAGGGAGGGGGGAGGAGGGGAGAGGAGGAGGGGAGATGAGGAAGGGAGATGAGGAAGGGAGAGGAGGAGGAGGGGAGATGATGAGGGGAGAGGAGAGAGAGGAGGAGGGGAGAGGAGGAAGGGAGAGGAGGAGGGGAGAGGAGGAGGGGAGAGGAGGAAGGGGGAGAGGAGGAGGGGAGAGGAGAAAAGGAGAGGAGGAGGAAGGGAGAGGAGGAGGGGAGAGGAGAAGGGGAGGGGAGAGGAGGAGAGGAGGGGAGATGAGGAGGGGAGAGGAGGAAGGGAGAGGGAGGGGAGATGAGGAAGGGAGAGGAGGAGGGGAGATGAGGAGGGGAGAGGAGGGGAGGAGAGGAGAGAAGGAGGGGAGAGGAGGAAGGGAGAGGAGGAGGGGAGATGAGGAGGGGAGAGGAGGAGGGTAGAGGAGGAGTGGAGAGGAGGAGGGGGGAGAGGAGGAAGGGAGAGGAAGAGGGGAAAGGAGGAAGGGAGAGGAGGGGGGAGAGGAGGAAGGGAGAGGAGGAGGGGAGGGGAGGAAGGAAGAGGAGGTGAGAGAGAGGAGGGGAGAGGAGGAAGGGAGAGGAGGAAGGGAGGGGAGGAGGAGAGAGAGAGAGGAGGAGGAGAGATGAGAGAGGAGGGGAGAGGAGGAGGGGAGAGGAGGGGAGAGAGAGGAAGGGAGAGGAGGGGAGAGAGACGAGGGGAGGGGAGAGAGAGGAGAGGAGGGGAGAGGAGGGGAGAGAGAGGAGAGGAGGAGGGGAGAGAGAGGAGAGGAGGAGGGGAGAGAGAGGAGATTAGGGGAGAGAGAGCAGATATCAATCAATACAGTTCATAGGAGTGAGACGGGGTGAGACGGGGTGAAACAGGGTTAGACGGGGTGAAACAGGGTTAGACAGGGTTAGACGGGGTGAAACAGGGTTAGACGGGGTGAAACAGGGTTAGACGGGGTGAGACAGGGTTAGATGGGGTGAGAGGGTTAGACGGGGTGAGACAGGGTGAGGTAAGGTGTGTGTGTGTGTGTGTGTGTCCGTGCGTGCTGTGTGGCCTTACCTTCAATAATGTGTTTCCTTGAAAGGCCTCTTTCAGTCTCTGCCCTGTGGACACAGACAGGACAGAAGGTCAACAGTTTCAGCTCTGTTTCTCTGCTCACTGCTGACACTCAACCTACAAGGCCTTCCTGCTGTGTGTGTGTGTGTGTGTGTGTGTGTTTTAAGTACAGTAACAATCTGTGAGTTAGTGTTTAGAGTCTGCGTTCCGTCAACTCCTTTCCTTCTCCTGCTGAACGATGGATGAATACATAGTGATGAAGGATGGATGAATACATAGTGATGAAGGATGGATGAATACATAGTGATGAAGGAATACATAGTGATGAATGAATACATAGTGATGAAGGATGGATGAATACATAGTGATGAAGAAGGGATGAATACATAGTGATGAAGGAATACATAGTGATGAAGGATGGATGAATACATAGTGATGAAGGATGGATGAATACATAGTGATGAAGGAATACATAGTGATGAAGGAATACATAGTGATGAAGGAATACATAGTGATGAAGGAATACATAGTGATGAAGGAATACATAGTGATGAAGGAATACATAGTGATGAAGGAATACATAGTGATGAAGGATGGATGAATACATAGTGATGAAGGAAAGATATAGTGATGAAGGATGGATGAATACATAGTGATGAAGGAATACATAGTGATGAAGAAATACATAGTGATGAAGGATGGATGAATACATAGTGATGAAAGAAGGATGAATACATAGTGGTGAAGGATCGACGAATACATAGTGATGAAGGATGGATGAATATATAGTGATGAAGGAATACATAGGGATGAATGATCAATGAATACATAGTGATGAAGGAGGGAGGAATACATAGTGATGAAGGAATACATAGTGATGAAGGATGGATGAATACATAGTGATGAAAGATTCATGAATACATAGTGATGAAGGACGGAGGAATACATTGTGATGAAGGAATACATAATGATGAAGGACATAGGAATACATAGTGATGAAGGATGGATGAATACAGTGATGAAAAATGGATGGATGCATAGTGATGAAGGATGGATGAATACATAGTGATGAAGAATGGATGGATGCATCGTGATGAAGGATGGATGAATACATAGTGATGAAGGACAGAGGAATACATAGTGATGAAGGAATACATAGTGATGAAGGATGGATGAATACATAGTGATGAAAGAATACATAGTGATGAAGGATGGATGAATACATAGTGATGAAAGAATACATAGTGATGAAGGAATACATAGTGATGAAGGATGGATGAATACATAGTGATGAAAGAATACATAGTGATGAAGGATGGATGAATACATAGTGATGAAGGAATACATAGTGATGAAGGATGGATGAATACATAGTGATGAAAGAATACATAGTGATGAAGGATGGATGAATACATAGAGATGAAAGAATACATAGTGATGAAGGATGGATGAATACATAGTGATGAAAGAATACATAGTGATGAAGTACGGAGGAATACACAGTGATGAAGGAGGGAGGAATACATAGTGATGAAGGATGGATGAATACATAGTGATGAAAGATGGATGAATACTTAGTGATGAAGGATGGAGGAATACATAGTGATGATGGAATACACAGTGATGAAGGATGAAGGAATACATAGTGATGAAAGATGGATGAATACATAGTGATGAAGGATTACATAGTGATGAAAGATGGATGAATACATAGTGATGAAGGAATACATAGTGATGAAAGATGGATGAATACATAGTGATGAAGGATGGATTAATACACAGTGATGAAGGATGGATTAATACATAGTGATGAAGGATGGATGAATACATAGTGATAAAGGAATACATAGTGATGAAGGATGGATGAATACATAGTGATGAAGGAATACATAGTGATGAAGGATGGATGAATACATAGTAATGAAGGAATACATAGTGATGAAGGATGGATGAATACATAGTGATGAAGGACTACATAGTGATGAAGGAATACATAGTGATGAAGGATGGATGAATACATAGTGATGAAAGAATACATAGTGATGAAGGATGGATGAATACATAGTGATGAAGGAATACATAGTGATGAAGGATGGATGAATACATAGTGATGAAAGAATACATAGTGATGAAGGATGGATGAATACATAGAGATGAAAGAATACATAGTGATGAAGGATGGATGAATACATAGTGATGAAAGAATACATAGTGATGAAGTACGGAGGAATACACAGTGATGAAGGAGGGAGGAATACATAGTGATGAAGGATGGATGAATACATAGTGATGAAAGATGGATGAATACTTAGTGATGAAGGATGGAGGAATACATAGTGATGATGGAATACACAGTGATGAAGGATGAAGGAATACATAGTGATGAAAGATGGATGAATACATAGTGATGAAGGATTACATAGTGATGAAAGATGGATGAATACATAGTGATGAAGGAATACATAGTGATGAAAGATGGATGAATACATAGTGATGAAGGATTACATAGTGATGAAAGATGGATGAATACATAGTGATGAAGGATGGATTAATACACAGTGATGAAGGATGGATTAATACATAGTGATGAAGGATGGATGAATACATAGTGATAAAGGAATACATAGTGATGAAGGATGGATGAATACATAGTGATGAAGGAATACATAGTGATGAAGGATGGATGAATACATAGTGATGAAGGACTACATAGTGATGAAGGAATACATAGTGATGAAGGAATACATAGTGATGAAGGAATACATAGTGATGAAGGATCGATGAATACATAGTGATGAAGGACAGAGAAATACATAGTGATGAAGGACGGAGTTATACATAGTGATAAAGGATGGATGAATACATAGTGATGAAGGATGGATGAATACATAGTGATGAAGTATGGATGAAAACATAGTGATGAAGGACGCAGGAATACATATTGATAAAGGATGGATGAATACATAGTGATGAAGGAATACATAGTGATGAAGGATGGATGAATACATAGTGATGAAGGAATACATAGTGATGAAGGAATACATTGTGATGAAGGATGGAAGAATACATAGTGATGAAGGATGGATGAATACATATTGATGAAGGATGGAAGAATACATAGTGATGAAGGACAGAGAAATACATATTGATGAAGGACGGAGTTATACATAGTGATAAAGGATGGATGAATACATAGTGATGAAGGATCGATGAATACATAGTGATGAAGGAATACATAGTGATGAAGGAATACATCGTGATGAAGGATGGAAGAATACATAGTGATGAAGGATGGATGAATACATATTGATGAAGGACGGATGAATACATAGTGATGAAGGACAGAGAAATACATATTGATGAAGGACGGAGTTATACATAGTGATAAAGGATGGATGAATACATAGTGATGAAGTATGGATGAAAACATAGTGATGAAGGATGGATGAATACATAGTAATGAAGTATGGATGAAAACATAGTGATGAAGGATGGATGAATACATAGTGATGAAGGACGGAGGAATAGATATTGATAAAGGATGGATGAATACATAGTGATGAAGTATGGATGAATACATAGTGATGAAGGATGGGTGAATACATAGTGATGAAGGAACACATAGTGATGAAGGATGGGTGAATACATAGTGATGAAGGAATACATAGTGATGAAAGACGGAGGAATACATAGTGATGAAAGATGAATGAAAACATAGTGATGAAGGACGGAGGAATACATAGTGATGAAAGAATACATAGTGATGAAAGAATACATAGTGATGAAAGAATACATAGTGATGAAGGATGAAGGAATACATAGTGATGAAGGATGGATGAATACATAGTGATGAAGGATGGATGAGTGCATAGTGAATAAGGATGGAGGAATACATGGTGATGACGGACGGATGAATACATAGTGATGGAGGATGGATGAATACATAGTGATGAAGGACGGAGGATTACATAGTGATGACGGATGATTGAGGGAACGTTGACGGATGGAAGAAATAACCTACGTCTTGACCTTCATCACTACTCTCAGCCGGATGACTGCCACTGCATGTACCATGTATCTATACTGCATGTATCTAAAACCTCTGCAAAGTGTGTGTGTGTGTGTGTGTGTGTGTATGTGTATACGCGTGGGTGTGTGGTATCAGACAATGTCCCCCAGTCAGCAGAACAGGAGCGTATGACAGGATGTTAACAGTGAAGAGGTGCAGAAGCAGGGAAAGAAAAGCCATGCAGGTGTTTGTGTAAAGAGCTGAGCTCTGCAGGATTTGAAACATGGTTAAGACTTTTTGAACAGGCACTTACTTTCCTCCCCAGTACAGCTTGGTAGTGATGACCAGACTTGATCGTCTATAGAGAGAGAGAGAGAGAGAGAGAGAGAGAGAGAGAGAGAGAGAGAGAGAGAGAGAGAGAGAGAGAGAGAGAGAGAGAGAGAGAGAGAGAGAGAGAGAGAGAGAGAGAGAGAGAGAGAGGGGGGGAGGGAGGGAGGGAGGGAATTAGAGAGAAACGTCAGTTATCAATAGAGATGACAGTTATCAATAGAGAGATGACAGTTATCAATAGAGATGACAGTTATCAATAGAGAGATGACAGTTATCAATATAGAGATGACAGTTATCTATAGAGATGGCAGTTATCAATATAGAGATGACAGTTGTCAATATAGACATGGCAGTTATCAATAGAGAGAGATAACAGTTATCAGTAGAGAGAGATGACAGTTATCAGTAGAGAGAGATGACAGTTATCAATAGAGATGACAGTTTTCAATAGAGATGACAGTTTTCAATAGAGATGACAGTTTTCAATAGAGATGACAGTTATCAATAGAGATGACAGTTATCAGTAGAGAGAGATGACAGTTATCAATAGAGATGACAGTTATCAATAGAGATGACAGTTTTCAATAGAGATGACAGTTATCAATAGAGATGACAGTTAACAATATAGAGAAATCAAAGTGATTCAGAAGGCTATTGTGTTTATCTAACTACATCATCTGACCCTCTCTCCCTCCCTTTCCCATCATTATGTCCATGTAGATTAGTGTAAATGAGTTGTGTGTCTATGAGTGAGACTCCTGCTCTCCTACATTCTGTACTGCCAGACAGGAATGAGTATGTACCAGTGCCGTTACGAAATGACAAAGGGAGGGAACCAATGACAGAACATTGTGACATAACAGCTAGGACACATCAACAAGACAAGGAGGGAGATACAGAGAGACATATATATGTATATGTATGTTATATATGTATAATACACACACACACACACACACACACACACACACACACACACACACACACACACACACACACACAGGTACAGACATAGAACTATACGCACTAATAAAAAATATAAACGCAACATGCAACAATTTAAAAGATTTTACTGAGACACAGTTCATGAAAGGAAATAAGTCAATTGAAATAAATTAATTAGGCCCTGATCTATGGATTTCACATGACTGGGAACACAGATAGGCATCTGTTGGTCACAGGTACCTTTAAAAAAATGTATCTGGTGCGACCACCAGTTGTCTCATGAGGAGCGACACATCACCTTCGCATAGAGTTGATCAGGCTGCTGATTGCGGCCTGTGGAATGGCTGTGTGAAGTTGCTGGATATCGGCGGGAAACTGGAACACGCGGTCGTACATGTCGATCCAGAGCATCCCAAACATGCTCAATGGGTGACATGTCTGGTGAGTATTCGGGGACATTTTCAGCTTCCAGAAATTGTGTACAGATCCTTGCAACATGGTGCCATACTTTATCATGCTGAAACATGAGGCGATGGCAGTGGATGAATGGCACAACAATGGGCCTCAGGATCTCATCACGGTATCTCTCTGCATTAAAATTGACATCAGTAAAAATGCAATTGTGTTCGTTGTCCGTAGCTTATTCCTGCCCATACCATAACCCCACTGCCACTACGGGGCCACTCTGTAGACATCGTTGACATCAGCAAATCGCTCGCCCACACAACGCCATACATGCTGTCTGCCATCTGGTACAGTTGACACTGGGATTAATCCGTGAAGAGAACACTTCTCCAGCGTGCCAGTGGCCATTGAAGATGAGCATTTCCCTTCAGAAGTCGGTTACGACGCCGATCTGCAGTCAGGTCAAGAACCCTGGTGAGGACGACGAGCACGCAGATGAGCATCCCTGAGACGGTTTCTGACAGTTTGTGCAGAAATTCTTCAGTTGTGCAAAACCCACAGTTTCATCAGCTGTCCTGGTAGGCTGGTCTCAGACGATCCCGCAGGTGAAGAAGAGGGATATGGAGGTCCTGGGCTGGCGTGGTTACACATGGTTTGCGATAGTGAGACCGGTTCGCCATACTGCCAAATTCACTAAAATGACGTTGGAGGGGGCTTATGGTAGAGAAATGAACATTCAACTCTATGGCACCAGTTCTGGTGGACATTCCTGCAGTCGGCATGTCAATTTCACCCTCGCTCACAACATGAGGCATCTGTTGCATTTTGTTGAGTGACAAAACCGCACATTGTAGAGTGACCTTTTATTATCCCCAGCACAAGGTGCACCTCTGTAATGATCATGGTGTGTAATCAGCTTCTCGATATGCCACACCTGTCAGGTGGATGGATTATCGTGGCAAAGGAGAGATGCTCACTAACAGAAATGTAAACACATTTTTGCACAACATTTTTTGAGAAACATTGGAACATATGGAACATTTCTGGGGCGTTTTATTTCAGCTCATGAAACACGGAACCAAACACTTGACATGTTTATATTTTTGTTCAGTGTATATAACACACACACACACACACACACACACACACACACACACACACACACACACACACACACACACACACACACACACACACACACAGGCATGAATAGACTGTTGGATATGGCAATTTTCAGAATTGCTAGCAAACTTTTTTTTAATTCGTGGGATTCTCTCCATAGGGGCAGCCTGGGCAACTGAAATGTCTGACCTTTTCCAACAGTCTGACTGTGAACATTTGTGCAAAAACCAAATTAAGGGAGACATGGATGCTTTAAAAAACCTTTTGAACAGATTGAGAATAGCCTCGTTATGTATTATTGTATATTTTATTATGTTTCATTCTTTTCTTTTCTTTTTTACTTTAGTTTATTTAGTATTTATTTTCTTAACTTTATTTTCTTAAAACTGCATTGTTGGTTAAAGGGCTTGTAAAAGTAAACATTTCACCTGTTGTATTCGGCGCGTGTGACTAATAAAATTTGATTTGATTTGATTTGATTTGATTTTGTTTGGTTAAGGTTGAATTGGTGTGTGAGAGATATATTGTGTATAACCTACCTAAAAACAAGAGGTCGCTATGTGCACAGGTACGATCAGGGATATTGTCTCTGCGTATTGAAACAGGTCAGATCAGGGATATTGTCTCTGCGTATCGAAACAGGTACGATCAGGGATATTGTCTCTGCGTATTGAAACAGGTCAGATCAGGGATATTGCCTCTGTGTATTGAAACAGGTCAGATCAGGGATATTGTCTCTGCGTATTGAAACAG